>NC_057812.1:522226757-522494991 GCF_018294505.1 Triticum aestivum
AGCCGCCGCCACGAGTCGTCCGTGCTCGGATCCGGCGAGATCCGGCCGCCGGCAACCCATCCCCGCCACTCCTACGCTAGATCTGCGCGGCCCCTTGCCGTCCCCGTCGGAGTTTGCCTCGAGCGCCGCCGCAGGCCACATCCAGCCTCTGCCCTCGTTCGAGGAGAACGACACGACAGCCTCTGCTGCTCGCTCATGTGGGCCGTGTGACCCTTCAAGGCCCAGCACAGCGCTCGCGCCCAAGCCCAGCCTCCCTGGCCCAGCTGAGCAGCCACCATGTTCTCAAAAAAAAAAAGCTGCGCAGCCACCTCATGGATGGCTGTTAATTAAAGCTGATTGGATTGTCTCAAAAAAACACTAAAGTTAAAAAAGTGCTTCTGTACGCCCAATATTTGCTAGGAAAAATGTGTCTGCACATCCATAAAAGTAGGGACAAATGTATGTGCGCGACTAGAGCAACGTTGCCACAAAAAAAAGTAGAAGAAGATAATAAACCTGACAAATACGAAAATCCAAGTACATACCAAATTTCAATAAATTAAAAAGAAAAAATCCAGCAAAAACAATTTGTTTTTTTTTGCACGTAATTGTCTTCCTTTTGATCTTTCACATACAAACATGAAATTTGACGAAAATTCACACAAATATACTACATTTTTATACTTTTTGGATAAAAATATGTTTCTAAAAATGACTACAATGTGCCCGTGCTCCAAAGTGACTTTTCGGATTAATCAAAAACCCTACATGAAGTATGGTTAAAAAAGTGAAGTGATGTAAATGTGGAATCACCACGAGGCATACATGATACTAATATGATATTGTGATACTAATATTTGACGTATCAGAATTGTTTAACTCAGGAGCAAAATATTGCAATAACACATGCAAAAATAACTATGTCTAAATCACAATAGAAACTTTTCATTATTTTTTGGTCATATGCTATATTTTTCTACGAACAAAAAAAATTTCACTCTTATTTTTCAGCTCGACCCACTAGCGCCTGTCACCAAAGTACAAGGAGTCGGGACTTGGAACTGTGTGCGACACAAACTCCGCTCTTTTCTCTGTTATATTAGCCAAAGATGGGGGATCTTTGGACAGCGCTCCTAATATTTATTTTGTTTCTCGTGTAGTAGTGTGGAGGATTTCAAGGAGTTTCTTGATGATGTCATGTCTGGTGATGGGCCATGGGGAGAGGAGGAAGTCTTGAGCCATTGGGTTAGTGAAGTGAGGTTTTTTATCTCCCGTTGCAATGCACGGGTATTTGTGCTAGTCTCTCCTTAATAATAAAGCACGGATTGGGTCTCCGGATTCGCCGTCACAATAAGCTTCTTTCCGTGAGTTTACGCTTTCAGTTATTATTTTCCACATCCGATGTGATACTATTTCATGTGATCATGTACCTATAGTTTTTCGTCCGTCTAACCGTCCGTTGTTGTATGTCGTTTCTCGCTCGTCCCCCGTGCAAAACCAGAAGTTGCTTACTTGGAAAACCAACGATCGACTGCATCGTGACTGAAAAGGTTACGATTCAGGATTCCGTAAATTTCTATGCTCTAAATAAATATACGGCCAGACACGCACGCGTCGGTTCTGGGTTTCACACGAAGCATTGGACGGAAGCAGCGGCGGCGTGACAAAGAAAAGAAGGAAGCGGCGGCGTGGTCCTCTGCATCCTCGGTCGTCTTCTCCTGAACATCTGCCCATCTCGCTTCACCAGTCCACGCCCGCAGCAAGCGGCACGCCAAGGCAGCCTTGATCCTTCTTTCTTGTGGCCAAGGGGGGAATCCATGCCGGGGAGCAACATGCACCAATGAAGTTCCTGCAGAGCAGAGCACGGAGACCATGGTGGCCGTCACGGTCGCCGTGACCGCTGGCGCCGGATTTCTTCCTCCGGCAGCAAAAAAAAGGTTCGCGCGCGCCAACTCCTACAGATAGTGTGCGGGTTCTTTGGATCGAGTACAGAGTTGGGAAATTTGTTGTGGATTTTATGAGATTGATATACCTGAGGCGTGGCCATCTGCGTCTTTGATTATCCATGAAGCTGCTCAATATAGATGTGTTTTTTTGTCTGGATACATGCACCAGTTCCGCTCAGCACTGATTCATATACTTTCGAGGTAATTTAGGTGAACCTGGGTGATTAAATTTTGTCGTACTTCCATGCTTGGTGGCACCAGATCAATTCATCTCTACCACATGACCTGATGCTCTGTATTTTTTGGGACTTATTTGTCTTCTAGAAGAAGCTAGCTTTGATGGATTTAGGTGTGATTTATCTAGAAAAGGAAAACTGTACGAGGCAAGCCAATGGCAAGAAAGACAAACAGGATGATGCCGGACTGTTGGAAGCTGACATGCTGGATCCATGGTGGGCTGGTGCTTTGCAGATGAATCGACTAAGAGATTTGTGCGCTCGCCCAACAAGAAGGTGCAGCGCTATTCTACACCCTTCTTAAAGTAATAGCTTATTGGATGTTGTTTTTCTTCCATTGACTCAGAACTACCTATTTATAAAGTAGTAGTATTTTTCCATGTCAGGGACATGTCGTCGACCTCTGCGAGCAAGCGATGGTGGTGAGAGTCTGCAATAGAGAACGGACTTGAAAACGGCGTCCACAGATTGCATTGTCAGAGGCGGTACCTTGTAGAGGCAAGGCCTATGGGGCGGCATCTAGGCCCTGATGACGGCAACGGTAAGGTGTACATTAGGTACAAAGCTACACAACCCGAGCACAGGAAACCATACTCATCCGCAACCCTCGCTGACCAACAGGTTGTTCTTCCGGTGCAAAAGCACCAGAGTCGAGTTATGTCACCACCATGATGATGAACGGCGACCCGTCTTTGAAAATCAAACGAGCGGAAGCAGAATGCCTCCTTTTATACCGTAAGTAACATTTTATCTCCAGGATTTTATCGACTTTCTCGACTCCAATCGCCCTTAGAATGCTCTTTTTTTATATTTTCTATATCTCCTCCTCAATGCCCATCGGTATTACATGTCGGATGTGCCATTGCTTATAGCGACAATCTTGAATTGGGGGACAGAGATAATGAGTGGAATAAGAAGAAGAAAAGTGAGTTAAATGTTAACAAAAATCGGCAATGCTATCTGACGTGTACGAGGATCCTAAAGGTACATATTTGACATATTTGATAATATTGCACAATTAGGATATCTATACCTTCGAGCCTGATTCTTAGGCCTTGCATTCTCCCGTTGCAACGCACGGGCTCTTTTGCTAGTCTCTCCCTAATAATAAAGCACGGATTGGGTCTCCGGGTTCACCGTCACAATACGCTTTCTTCTCATGTCATAATACGCTTTTACGATTTGTATAGACAAAATTACAATATAAACGAGGTGGTACTAATTTGGGGTCCACACGTCCATGTGCAAGTTTTCGATCGTGGCTTCACGGGCCTTAGCCCATCCATCGTTCGCAGCCTGCACTATGCCTACGCTATGGCCCAACTTAGCAGGGAGGCAAAAAACATTAGCCGCAGAAGGACTCGAACTCACGACCATCAACCAAATTTGTGTGGCAAAGACCACCTGAGCTAGAATATGCTTTTTGGCTGATACAGGAATAGTTCTCTTAAATAATCCCACAACTACCAGGAGACTCGATGGAGAAGTACAACTATATCAAGCGCCCCTCTGAATCCAATCGGGAGAACACCGAACACGTCGTTGATGCCGCAACCCTGCAGGCGGCGCCTCGCTCCGAGGTCGCGACAGATCGAGGAACGACAAGGACGCCGTGGACTTACAGCGGTCGCCTTACCCCGAGCTCGGACCAGATCAAGGAACGACAGGGACGCAGAGCCGAGGACGAGCTTTGGGTGGTTCAGCTTGGGCACCAAAGCTCCGACGATGTCTCACTGGATCGGACGCGGGCACTGTTGTCGCTGGGATTCACTGAGATTTTTGCAGTGGCTGTTCTGGGCTCCGATTGTTTCTTATGGGTGGGCGGGGTGGGATTCAGTGTGGAGGAGCTTGGGCCTTGAGAGTTATTCAGGCTGCGAGCTGTAGCTGCACATCGGTGACACCATTATCGAGCAGTTCATCAATTTTGCCATCCGGCCACCTCGTAACCTCCTAACCATGCGTGCTGTGTTGTTGATTTCTTTTGTTTGGTGCTAATTGGCAGGACGTTGCATTGGCATGTGGCCATGTCTGTGTCCTTGCGCACTTCTGCTGTGTTGGATTCTGATTTCAAAAGAGAAGAGATGATCCTTTTACCTGGTCCTATTTGTATACAACTCAGATTGACGCCGCCGCAAAGCGCAAAGCCCTGTCCAGGTGCAACTACTATTTACCACCGATCCTAGGGCTCATGGAAGGTCAGGTCGATGGCGGTGGCGGCTGTGGCTACCTCTATGCGGGGATGCCCGGCTCTGTGTCATCAGTGGTCTTCTCCACATAGCAGACATCATGTCGTCCTTCTCGTGAACGGATGGGGATGCCACCGCGTCTTCGTCCAGATCGTCGACATCAATTGGACGAAGATTAATTGGAAAGCATGATGAAGATTAATTGGAAAGCAAGAACACGTGCATGTTTTGCCCAGCAAGATTATGACCAGATTGCAGGCGGATTTGTTCTCCACCAAGATCAAGCACGACCTATTTAAACAAACAGGAGAGGTTGTAGCGAGTTTGTTCATGCTGATGTTTGTGATTTCGCTGCGTCTTAAAAGAATATACATAATGCACCAGTCATGCAAGGAAAATAGTTTAAATAATAGTTTTGGCAGCAACAAATAAGATGAATACGATCTGCCATCACAATGAAACAAGAGAAAAGTAGTTTCTTGCAGTCATTGACGAGGTAAGCAGATGTATGGGCTTGGTCTATTTATTCTTTTATTTCGCTATATCTTACGCACAGATTAAACTTTGCTTTACCTGATCTAAATTTAATTTTTTTTACTGATCGGAGTTTGGGGAAGTTTTTCTCTTAATGCTTCAAGTTAGATCTAAATTCTCTTTTATCTAGGTATATATGGACTGTAGTTTTAATTATGTAAGAAATCCACGCATGAAGATGCACTTAATTTATTGGTATTTCCACATGCATTATTTACCTCTCAAATTTTCTTAGTAATAATATATTTTAAATTTTGATTGTAAACTATGATTAATGTGAAAATTAAAAGCAATTTGGGAGAAAAGTGCCACTCGATTTGAACTCTATAAAATTATGTATAGGAAACCAAATTAATTTTTATAGAACTGTGTAGAATCAAAGCAAAAAAAAGAGGTGATCAGTAACGACATGTAGAATATTTGAAATTATGCAAAAAGCGCAATATACATATGCGTACATGTGACAACATTGGCTCACTGAATTTTTGCTAATAGCATCATATGTCATGATATGTTGAAATTCTTTAAATACATTTACTATCTACTACTCCCTCCATTTCTGAATATAAGTGTTTTCTAGAGATTCCAATGTAAACTACATACGGAGCAAAATGAGTGAATCTACGCTGTAAAATACATCTACATACATCCGTATGTAGTCCATATTGAAATCTTTAGAAAGAAATATATTTAGGAACCGAGGGAGTAGATCGTGGAGCCCTCGGCTGCCCACAGGTCCTGATGTGGTGAAGGGGGATGCCATAGACTAGATGCTCACGCGGCTGGGCCTCGACAAGGAGGCCCTCTTCACTGTTGTGTGCTCCCCTAGGCCGACAATGCTTGTAAGCCACACACAAACCGAGGCTGCCACATGGCGTCGGACGGTTGGGCTTCATGACACAGCCGAGGCAGATCCTAAGTATAGTCTTAGGCAACAATGCTAGCGTTTTCATGTCGCCAAAACACTCATGAAGCCGGCCCACCTACACTGGGAAAGGCAAAAAACAGTGGCTCATTGTGTCGCTACCAGGGATCGAACTCACAACCTCCTAGAAAATTTCCAAGGCTGCAACCAATCAAGCTAGACAATGTTTCTGTTTAGTACCCCTCAAAAAAAAAGTTTCTGTTTAGTACCACCTCGCTTTAGTACATCCCATATCACCATTTAAAATATATGTGTGTGAAAACTGCACCTACGTGGAACCTGGCTGCTCGATGGATTATATTGCCGTAATGAGAAAACTCATGCACACAAATCGGCCCAATGACTCCGCATCTCTCAAAAAATAGAGAAATACATGAAGGATAATTCAAGGAAGGATTGAGAATTGTTGAGAAAATTAGGGACAGAAATATAAGCAAGTCAATTCAAGGAAGCATTGCGAATTGAGGACAAGTCAATAATATAGACTGAGAGAAATAATAAAGGAAGGAACGGGAATTTGAGGGAAAAGTCAATAAAGACTGAGAAAAATAATAAAGGAAGGAACCAGAATTGAGGGAAAATTGTGCCAAATTTCCATGATATCCGTACGTGGAGGCTAATCTTCTATTGTATTTAAGTGGCGGGCTAATATTGAAAGCGTCGACGTAATGCCGGGAATGAATATATGTTCAACTTTAAGAAGAAAGTTATGTCCACGACTACATTGGATGTTTTTTTCTCCATTGCGTCTTTGGTATGACCGAGTTGAACAACAGATGCCGGTCACTGACATGCTCCTCTACTAGACATCATCACGTAGAAGCTAGCCTCGCTCAGCCCAGTTCCACCAGTCACAATGCATGAGGAGTCAGACTCAAATTTCATGGTGTTTCCAACACAACTACTTGATTTTCCCTACTATATTAGCCAAATGATAATAAATCTTTGTCCAACGTTCTTAGTCTAGCCGAACACGAAGGATGCTAAACCATCCAGTTCTTGGGCCTGGCCAACCTTGCTTAGTAACAATTGGCAAATCCTGTTTCGTTTTATCCAGATGCCCGCTCCCTTTGTAGACGCGGCGGATCAGGAGAAGTGAAGGGCGCGCCCTTGCCGGCGGACGGCTACAACTGCGGCGGAGCAGGAGAAGTGAAGGGCGCGCCCCTGCCGGCGGATGGCTACAGCCGCGGCGGAGTAGAAGGGGCACCAGGGGGAGCGGCAGGAGACCCCACGCCGGAGTAGAAGGAGCATCAGGGGGCGCGGCAGGAAGCCCCACGACGGAGTAGAAGGAGCGGCAGGAGGTACCACGGAGGTGGTGCTTGGGGCTCCGACGAACGAAGGCGAGCAGTGATAGAGGAGAAGATCCGCGGCGATGCTCTGAAGGCCATCAGCCATGGCAGTTGTGGCTGTGCGCGCACGCAAGCGGCTGCGCGCGACACGTCGGTGTGAGAAATCGGCAAGCCTTTTCCCACATCGTTCAATTGATTATCTAAGATCAGATAGAACGAGCCTTCCACAAGGACAGTGGCGCATCGAGAGGATGGTGGACAGTGGCGCATCGCCGGCGCGGATGAGGAGATTGGAGCAGAGAGGGTGGAGATGGAGCCGTGCGGGGCTGGAGAAGGAGATTGGAGAAGAGAGGATGGTGGACAGTGGCGCATCGCCGGCGCGGATGAGGAGATTTGAGAAGATAGGATAGAGCCGTGCGGGGCTAGAGAAGGAGATTGGAGAAAGAGGATGGAGCCGTGCGTGCGCTGGAACGGTCGGCGAAGAGAACGGAGTAGTGGGTGCACGGCTGGAACACAGGCGGGCCAGCTCGTGTGGGCGCTGGATGATGGAGTCATGGAGAAGAGAGGATGAGCCGTGATGGATGTGGATAAGGTCACGGGAGGAGAAAGATGGAGGCGGTGAGGCACGTACTCCTCAAAAGGATCTCTCTCGGGGTGGGGTGGGGATTGAATGCATGTTGCAACTGCTCCTTTCTTTTTCTTTTTTTTAGGGATGTTGCAACTGCTCGTATGTGCACGCACTGGCTAAATCAACTCGATCCATGAAAATATAGAAAGTATGGACGCGGATGCATCTATAAATATAGAAAGTATGGACGCGGATGCATCTAAGTGTATTCTTAAATGTCAACTTTTTATCACGTTGCAAACAAGTTCGTTTGACAAAAAATTCCCATGATGCACTATGCTTAGATATAACATTCAGTTTTCTCCCGTTGCAACGCACGGGTATTTGTGATTTTCGTCCGACCGTCACAAAGCTATTTTCATACGTGCTCAATTACGTACGCAAGCTGGCCTCTCACACGTAATGTGGTATGAGCACCTTCTCCTCGCACGATGCACTACTGGGCTTCTTATGGGCTAGAAGCCACGTCTCAGATTTTATTTTATAAAATATGATGCATGCATATCTTTTGTTGAATAGTCCCACCTTGCTTTCTTATACTAATTTCCACCAATTTATAAACACTTGTAACTTGCCTGAAATATCAACAAGCTGGCCACGCAAAGAGGGTACATAAGATAATCCATTGGCAGAGGGATTAAATAAACGGAGGGCTGGACTACATGCATGGCGTTCCTCTGTTAGACGTGAGCCATCCATGATGAAGTATCTAAACTGAATTTCAGGATTGTGGGCTTGGATGTGCACTGCAGACAATTTAAACGGCTACACCGAAAGAAGAGACGCATGCTTACTTATTAGCTTGATTGCAATTGGAATGAAGTCTGCAAAACGCGGTCCTCTCTTCTCCTGCCTACGAGTGCCCAAAGGAGGGAACTACTCACTGAACTACTAACGTGTATTGAGCAGGCACTGGATGGAGAGCTACTGAACTACTCACTGAACTACTAACTCCTTGGTGAGCAGCGACAGCTGCAGTAGGATATCTGAATCTGTCATTCGCAACCTGACGGATGGATAACCAACCGTGAATAGTATAAATACCGCCATATTATTTTACAAGAAAACTAAAGAAGTATGAGCGTGTGAAATCAACCAAAGCTCAAGTCACATCAGTACAATTCGTCCTCTAATTCATATAATTTTGCTTCGATTAAATAATTTTTTTAATATGAGTAAAGGATCTATGGATGAAGATACAATAAAGTTTATCGACTCTTTTTTTGGGGGGAAAGTAAATGAATAAAATTAAAAGAAGACATGTTGTTGTCCTGTATTTTGACCATGTATAGGTTTATTCTAGAGCCGTAGCAACGCACGGGTCTTTTGCTAGTCTCTCCCTAATAATAAAGCACGGATTGGGTCTCCGGGTTCACCGTCGCGGCGTGTTTATACAAAAGTCCTTGAGTTTTTCTAGAATAAACCCGCAATCCTATTGTTAAGTCAACTCGGCGGTATGGGGAACAGAAAAAAAAAACACCCGGACGACGGGACGAGGCACGACCTTGCCTCCCATCTCAACTTCCAGCGCCCCGCCACCACCGGCCCCGCCCCTCCGCTGCGTGCCGCCACCACCTGCTCGCGCCGCGCGCCGCCCTGGTCGCAGCCATCGGCCTTGCATCGCCTCAACGTCCGACACCTGAATCTCGCAAGCTCGCAACACACCTGCTCCCTTGCCAAGTTTGTCCAGGCGGCCGCCATACTCGCTGCCATTGCCGACTTCCCCTGCGGCGCCAATCTCAAGAGCCCCGACAACTTCTCCGACAGCTTGATTCCGTGCATCTCGGCTACATTACTTCAAGGAGGAGGATGACGATGAGGCGTAGCTCCTGGACACGGCCGCCTGTCCCGGGGACGGCGGGGAGGTCTGCAGCGACGAGGCGGAAATTTAATTCGACCTCACCTCGGGTTGCCGGCCTCCCCCAGTTCCTGCTGCCGGCGGCCTCCCCAAGCTCCTGTCGGCCTCCTCCCCGAGCCCCAAGCACGAACAAGGTACCGTGCTGCACACCTGAAAGTCACCCAGCTACTCCCTGTAAGCCAAATCCCCTTTTGAAATTGAGCAGTTGAGCAAATTAACTAGGAAACCTTGACACATGCTTGCATCCAGTAGCTCGATCTGCTGGTGCTAGGAGGGGATTACCATTAGAGGTAATTCGATTGGAAAGAATTCCTTCAGTCTGTAACCCAGTTTATGCCTCAAATAACACGTAGATCTATTGATTGATTCCTGACATCAACGCACTGAATGGGCTCAGAAACGGAGAAGTGCCATAGTGTAGTGTGGGGATCAGCCTTTCTGGAGATGCATAAGTCAACAATATTCTGTATTATTGGAGCTAGCTTTTCATCCATAAATTCTAAGGTCACTTTCCTTCTCTTTCTTTTCATCTGCAATTTTACGCGACCCCTTTCTTCAAAGTTGTTTGCTAATGTATGAGCCCAATCTAAAATTAATTAGGCTAATGGTGAGTGTTTTAGTTTCCTAGATGGTGATGCTTCTGTTATGGGAATGATGTGCTTTCTATTTTCATGTCTAGACTTGGTTTCATCTTTGTTCACAAGGTGAACTCCACTAAATCTTTAGATGTTTATACATTCACTGCCCACGCATATATATCCCACTCTGCTTTTTGCTGCACCTCCATGAATACAGAGCTCCCGTGGAAGCTTGGACAAAAGTAAGAAGTAAACCGCAGGCTTAAAATTGCAAGAAGCAACCTGCTTTGATTCAAATAATTTTGGCAGTCTGCCCATCTATTAGGAGAAATATGTGTCAATTAATTTCTACAGTATGCAGCCATGCTGTTTGATTGGTCAGAGTTTCTCTTAGTCTCTTCAGACTCCAATACAGTTGTTTTTCGTGGCCCAAAAACTGTTGCAAAGCAGATATAAGTGGTGATGTAGCCTAGAACAGAAAAACTAATCTGAAAATACCTTTCCTTGAGAAATTGGAAATGTCGCTTGGATTGGAAAAGCATAGCTAGATAATACTAATTAATTCCACCCTTGGCATGATCATATTCGTGTAGGCTGTCCTTTTGGTCTCCAAACATCGACAATCAATTTTTTTCATCTATAGATTATTGAGCATATGACGGGTATATGATGAAATACACGCGAGGCAGGAGTGTAGCGCCTGACGGTGGCCGCGTGTTTCTCCGCATCTACAAACAGGCTCCTGGATCAATCCGGCAAATACACAATACGTGCATGGCTCGATTGAGAGCTCCCGCACGTAAGTATAACCAAGTTCACGGTCAAGTTCGTCTATAACTACTTGAATTTTCTTTTCGGTTCCTCCTTATTGTATAAGAAGTTACTGAATAATTGTCTCTTCTTCTTTCAATCTCCTTAGCTTACATGCCAGATCACACTCCAACCAATACACGATGGAACATCCAGTGGAGAAGAAGGTGATCAGTTGGTTCATGCGGAGCAACTCTTCATGTTCAGTTCCTCAATACAGTTTCTACAGTGATTCGGGGCCGTTGTGTCAGCGGACAGCGCGGGCCAGTGATTCTCCAGGGGCTGGCGATGCCTCTCACCTATTCATCTCCATAGTCATGCCCAATCTTCTAGTTGTCATTCACCAGGCTCTTCATCGACCTCAGTACGACCCTACAAACCACCAGCATAGATAACCTATCTACTTCCTAGATATCCGTTCTACGTGCTATTAGTTAGTCTTCTCTATAATATGCATGTATGTCTTCTTTAAGGTTTTTGTTTTGTCGAAATTTGATCGTTCTAGGACAGGTTTGATCCTCTGTTAACCATTTAACTTAGACGAGCAAAGCTTATCTTACTTTTTTCAAAGAACAAAATTATTTTACTTAATTACTTGGTTGAATACCAACATGTGCAGATATGCTTTGAGCAGACTCATGTACGTGTGTTCCTGGTCTGCAAGTGAAAGGTTCAGAGTCATCTACTGCTTCTAGGAAATATTGCTTTCTAGAAGTGTACCGCGTAATCTAAGCAAATACCAGTATCCATAACCTGGCACGTACAAGGCATCGAATCCGAATGAATATGTTATATGCTGACATATAGTAGTTTAGGATGTAATGGTTTGGCATAGGAGTTTCTCAGTTTTGGTTTTATGTTGTGTTAACGGTTTTGCACAAACATAATCGCATAGCTCTGAATTTGGGTCCTCGGGATCAAAATATTACTGTTATAAACAATCTAATCATTTTCCTTTGGCAAGGAAGGTTCTTTGGTTATCATCAGTAGAAGCGGAGTTGGATTCGTTGACAAATGTTAATGATGGTCAAGGATTTTTCTCTCTCAACGATGCTTGATTGATCTTGTGGTGGCAGTTCTATCGTGTTTCACATGGCTGCATCTTACAGGTTTTGCCGCCTCGCTCTGCAGCCTTCAAGTTGTGGTTGTATGAAGGATGAACCTATGTCTCATTTTTTGAGGGTGAACATATGTGCCATTTCCTTGCTTTAATAGTTTAATTATTGGAAAAATTAGTATATGTTCAAATTATTCATCTTTGACATCAAGCAAAAACTTTTTTGAAATCCTTTGAAGACTACACAAAATAGCTTCAGAGTGTTCATCATAAACATGTACCTATTTGAAGATCTTATATTAAGTAGTCCTCGATATATTCAGTGGTGTGCTTGCAAAATCATCTGATATGTCATGCTATGCTGCATCTACTTCCCATTATTTTCGGCTTACATATTAGTAATACTTTGTGGATCCTAAGAAATGGTACTATGCGGAGAAGCATCAAACACTATATATTGCCTAACTTTTCGTTTCTTTTTTTACTTGTAAAGGAACTACCTTAGATAAATATATGATCCATCACCTTTAAAATAAGGTTAGTAACCGATATTTTCTCCCGTTGCAACGCACGGATCCTTTTTGCTAGTCTCTCCCTAACTAGTAAATATGCACGTGCAACGCACGTCTATTTGGACTAATAAGTGTGCACGTGCAACACGCGTCTATTTGGATTAACACATTATACTATATTTAATACAAGACAATTTATTCATAAATTTGAAATTTCCCTATAAAGTACACAATCTCTTATTCCCAACTCATACAAATAATTTGAAATATCGTTTCTCCTTAATCAACATGTCTCTTGTATTAAAAGACCACCCACTTTTTCCAATGTATAAAACTCAAAATTATTTAGAAGATTCATCATGATTCTCCATATGCACACATTTATGCAAGTATAATCACACATGAAAATGTCACTTAGGACAAGCTAAGGAACCGTTTCAGTGCCAACAAACTCCAGTCAAGAATTATTGTTACAATTGAGTGTCAACCACACAATAGTAGGAAGAGACCTCTATGGTTTGTTGAAAAGAGGAAGTCATTGTCACATAGAGAAGTGTAGAGATGTCTTGACTCCATAGAATCAGCTGTGAAACAAGACAAAAAAATGCTAGTTGGACCATCCGATTCTACTATTACACCACAAGTGTTGTAATGTCTGGAAGCAAGAAAAGTGACTTACTTTATTATGAAAATAGAACATGTCAACCAAATAAAAATTACATTGATAAATTGCGTAATTATACTTGTTAATCACTGGACAAAAGCATTAATATGACAACTTGAAACAGTTACTTGAGTACTACACATTTCTTTAAGGGCTCAACATTCTAAAATTTTGACAATATAACAAATATCCTCTAAGTTCGTAGTAATAATGATACGTAGGCTACCACTTGTAAGAATAACAGTGGCAAAAAAGGGCCAACAAATGCCGGTTTAGAAAGAAAAAACTGCAGATATGCTTCCAATTTTAGCAACTCTAGTGGATAAAACATACCTTACCTCCCAAGTCAGGAAAATAGTCAAATGAAAAAATGTACTTCTTATAAGTAGTAGAGATGAAGTCATAAGGATCATGATTCAAGATATTCGGAGAAACATGGTTGGTCTCTCTGTATGATGCGAAGTTGTTGCAGTCAGTAGAAGAGTGACCCGCCCTCCAGGCAGAAGAAGAAGGCGGCGACGGCACGTGTGCGTGTTCGGAGGAAGCCGCAGCTCCTCTTCGCATGTCTCCCGTTGTGGCTCGCGTGGATGGTGGGCTGGTGATGACAGGCGACTCGCGATCGCGATTCCCTGATAGGAGACGATAGGATGCGCTCGCGATTAGTTTCCTAATAATGAGATATGTTCGTGATTAGTTATCTAATAGGATGCGTCCGTGATTAGTTTCCTAATAATTAGATGTGTTCGTGATTAATTTCCTAATAGGATGCGTTCGTGATTATTTTCCTAATAATAGGATGCACCCGTGATTAGTTTCCTAATAATAGGATGCGTTTGTGATTAGTTTCCTAATAATTAGATGCGTCTGTGATTAATTTCTTAATAGGATGTGTCCGTGATTATAGTTTCCTAATTGACCAGCCGTGGACTTCATATTTTCCTTCACGGTGGAGTACGGTCAGTCAATGTAAATTGCTAAGTGCACACAGAGAACATATTAGGTTAAGGCTAGCCGTTAGATTAAGTTTAGTGGGACTAATCATACGGTGGTAATGTATCCGTGTACGTTTTGTGAGGTGCACTTAAAAAAGATTATGTTTGCTCTTTTATAAGTAGTATAGATAATAATAAAGCACCGATTGAGTCTCCGGGTTCACCGTCGCGTCGTTTTAACACAAAGGCCCTTGTGGTTTTTAGGATTTAAAGCCGCCGTCCTTACTTTAGTTAGTCCGGAAAAACGTTTCGTTGTTTTTATTTTTATACACGCCGACTTATTTTCCAGCCACGCACCGCGGCTTCGCCCGAGCCCCGCACCTGGGCCAGCCGCCGCTAGCCCCTGCACGCGCTGCCCCGCCTCGTCGGCGCTGCTGCTTCCTCGCCGGCCCAAGCGCCCGCGACCCCCCCTCCGCTTCGGCTCCGCCACTCCCTGCCCCGCCTGGCCTCGTCCTTCCCTAGCCCGCACCCGGTGCACTCCTCCGCCCCTCCATGGAGCCCCGACGCCTCCGCCATGAACCCATCCATCCCTTCTGTGCGCGCTTCCCTGCAACTCCAGACGCCGCCCGCAGCTCTCTGCATCGAGCAGCAGCAGTTCGGGCAGAGGACGATGCCTCTGCCTCGACCGCTCGCCCCCTCTGCTTCGTGCTGGACTGCCAAGCCACTCCCGTCCTCATCCCCGTGCAGCTGCGCGCTCTCGCCTGCCCCCACGGCGAGCTCCGCCTCCTACGGGCCGCCTCTCCCTCCCCATCCTGCGCTCTTCCTCCTCCTCTTCAGGTTTCCGTCCATGGCTGAGGGCCACCTCTCCCTAGCCATCCTTCCCCAGCGCCGGCCGCCGTCTTGCCATGGCAACGCTTTTTTAATCCCCAACTCATGCGTGGGACACGCCATCTCTGGAAACAGCAACGGCCGGCAGAGCCGCGCGAAGCAGCGGCGGAGGACGACGATGACAAGAAGTGGGTGGCTGGATTGAGGTCGCGTGGCCGTGCAGGTGGGCAGACGGCGCAGCCGAGGAGACTGTGGCAACCGGAATCATGAGGAGCAGCGGCGAAGTGGATCTCGTCCTGCGGG
Source organism: Triticum aestivum (assembly GCF_018294505.1). Lineage (NCBI taxonomy): Eukaryota > Viridiplantae > Streptophyta > Magnoliopsida > Poales > Poaceae > Triticum > Triticum aestivum. The sequence continues at coordinate 522,242,023 of NC_057812.1, forward strand.
GGGAAGGAGAATGGGAGGGAGGCAGGGAGCCTCCTGCGGGTGGAGGACGACGGAGGGGAGTAGGGGCCCTCATCAACGGACCCAGATGATGCCATCCATGGCGGCGGGGAAGCAGTGAGATTCCTCTCGAGCATGCGGCCGCGATGAATCGAGGGCACGCGGCGGCACCGAATCGAAGGCCGCGACAGCAGATGGGCGTGAGCATCCACCTACTACTCTCTCTCATGATCTCATCACGCATCACACACAGACTGACAAACGGCAGCTCTGTCCGGTCGGCCGGTGTGGCCTCTGTGGCGTTCGTGTTCACCGTCGCGATGGTTTTACTAAAAAGTCCTTTTGCTTTTCGGAAATATAACCCGCAGTCCCTTCTTTAGTGAATCTGGGAAAACGCTTCGGTTTTACAATAAAGACCCTATGTTTGTTCGATATTCAGTCTGCGGTCCCTGATTCATCTTATCCAAAACTCCTCCCTTTCCAGCGACGGCAGCGACGGCGGAGCACGAGCAGGTGAGGGGCGGCGCCTTCGTCGGACGGCTACAGCCGCGGCGGAGGAGAAGGCGGACGCCATGGGTGCGGCTACGGACGAGGCGGAGGAGAAGGCGGACGCCGTGGGCTTGCTGCGCGGCCACATCCGACCCGAGGCGTAGGAGAAGGCGGACGCCGTGGGCCTGCTGCGCTCATGGGCGTTCATGGAGGATGGTACACCGGCCACCGGCGCCGGCCGTGCCGCCGCCAGTTCTCTCTGTTCTCCTCCGTGGTATCCTTCTCAACCTCCGCTGCTCCTATCGTGATTTGGATGGAAAATTGGAGGCCGGCCCTGTCCTTCTCCAACACAAATTGATGTAGTGCCCGACCCGGATTTGATTGGCTGCTATAAGAAGCAAGGGTCCTCGGCCGGAATATCCATCAGGTTTTGCCCTTCGACCATAATCTCCATCATCCCGTCGAAATTGCAATTTTTGACCCAACATCCAATGTCGCCGCCAAGTTCGCCGGAGGAAGAAGCGGCGAGTTCGCCGGAGGAACAAGAACGCCGTCGAGCTGTGCAATGTCTCCTGTGGTGGCTACACGATAGGTATGTATCCCCTCGAAGCTACGCCACGGCGCCGTAGAGCCTGAAGTTCATCAAAACTTGATCTGACCTTGTTGCCGCTGTTGCTGGAGATGAGCTGAATAGCAAGCTTTAGTTGCCTCTTTGCTTCCACTTCACTGCTCCTCGACGTAATTGTAAAACACCTAATATGATTGTTCAGCACTTGATACTGGTGGTCATGGTCTTCTTCTCTTACTGTTGTGAGACTTAGTTTTAGTTAGTAATCTCATGGATTGCTTAGATGGAGGACCACTGTTGGTTTTGTACTTAGATGCGATTGTGAATCATGTACGGTTCGATTCAGATTCATGTGGTATTTTTCCTAAATTTGTGCCTGCCTGAACATTATTACTCTTAAACTATGAATAATGATTTTTGCAACTGCAGGAGAATTTCTTTGCCGCATCACAAGAAAAACAATTTGAAACAGAGAACTGTACTGAACCTTCTAATTATTGTATGAACTTTGCTCATGCATGCATCGATACTGTTGTGCATAAATCATGCTTATGTATCTCAGTATGGCTCATAAATTTGTGTGTCTAAGATGACGATCTCAAAGACCATATTTTTTCATGCTTTTATGATGTTAAAATGTTTTCGACTCCCCTATTGTAGTTATTATTTCTGTCCCCTTGCTCGATTATGCTATTTCTTCAGTTAACAATTAGCTTTGCAGAATATAGATATGCTAGCTGCACCTAGGTTATGCTTTTTCTTCAGTTAAGAATTAGCTTTGCAGAATAGATATGCTAGCTGCACCTAGCAAAACAGGATTAGGATCTGTAAACAACTTTCCTCTCTGTAGTTTCTGGGGTTACAGACCCATGTTTTTTGCTTAGTAACAAATTTTGTTTTTGTCCTGGTAGCATGTTTATAAGTGCCCTATATAAAGTATATGTACAAATTTTGTGCTAAATCAATGTCTCAATCTGTCAAAACTGCATTACAGTTGCTCAAGACCTGATTTGCAAATGTTTGTGTGGAGCTAACTTCTCTGGGCATGTGGCCAGTGTGTATCTGCATATTTTTTTAGTAGAATTAAGTGCCTGGTGCCACTTGAGAAAATAAAAGAATGATCAGCTATTTTTTTCACAGTTATGATTTAGTCAACACTGATGTCCGTCTGCAAAAAATTCTGATTTGGAGTTGATTTTTTTTTCAGGCCCTTAAGATGAGTGATGAACATCCGTTGAGCCGTCCAATGTTGCCTGTGGCAACTACACCGGAGGTATGAATCCCCTTCATTTTAGTTTGCATATGTGAGCCCTGGTACATGTACAATGCGTCTATTACTGTGACACTTTTCTCCATATATACCTTGTAATACTTTGTTTTATCTAATAGAAGCTGGGTGTTTTCCCTTCTGTCAGGGAAAGAAAATTTAGAAGAGCATGACGTACATGTTCATTTTCGTATATATTTTTGGGATCATTGCATAGTGAGGAACATTAAGGTTATACTTAAAAGATGAGAGCATATTCTTCAAGCTGAGAATTAAACTAGAATTGCCAAGAATCACAATCATCACAGTTATCAGCCATGCAAGAAATCAAATGCCAGGTCTAAAAGTTCAACTCAAAGAACTAAGAACAAATAGGACTGCTTTTTTAGGTTACTGTGCATTTTAATGTAATAAGCCCAGACAACGGTCTGTATATCAGGAAACTTGGTTTTGGAGTGATTGATCTCCATGTAATTCAAATATATAGTGGCATAATTCGCATTACTATTCCCTGATCTTCCTCCTTGCCGAATTTATGATTGTCTTATACTATATCTGTCGACTTCGCAGCTGTCGTCTCCTTTGACTTCACCGCTATCGTCTCCGTCGACTTCGCCGCAAGACAATCTGCCACCGCCTCCGCCGATTTTTGCCGGAAGACCATCAGCCGTCGCCTAGACCTACTTTGAGGTACTTTTGAAGCATCTGATGGGTCTCATATGTTTGTCAAACCATTAATTTACTACAGCAAATATAGCTATTGCCGATAGTAGACTATATTTCACTGACAAGCAACACATCATGCGCTCCTACATAAATGGATTCTGTTTGTACTTGAATGAAGTAGAGTAAATTCGTAAGGAGTGTTTAGTAGTTCAATACATAGGTGACCAGAACAAAAGTAGTTCACAAATAAGTGATGGACGGGTCTCAATTATATTCAACAGGGCATGATGTTTACGAAAAATTACTGCTCACCGTATTTTGACAACTAGAAAAATGCAGTTCTGTTTGAGAATGTAAATGTAGGAATTTTTTTAGGTTCTTCGCTGAGTCCGCGGGTCTCACAAAGATGTAGGATAAATAAAATGTCAAAAAGATCATATTACTTCTCATGTAATGGATCATAATGTGTGTCTTGATCTTTCCTGTTTTTTATGGTTTTGCAGCCTAGAATATTTTGGCATGCGCATATATAGCTACTTAATCAACTGAGTTCCTTTATGCTGTGTGGTAGACCACATTTGCTAATATGATTTACTTTCTCATTGTAGAATTTTTAAACATGCACATATGTATTGGTAATTTTTATCTCTATATACTTTTGCCTTCTACATACTGGATTGTAATGTTTTCGTCTCCTTTAAACAAAGCTACTGTCAGATGATGCTTCTAACGGTTGGAGGTTTACCTTTTATTTTTGTTGTGATTGCAGAAAATAGATGACAGCACTGTAACTTAATATTACATAGAACATTGAAGAGGACTTTGATAACCGACCTTCAAAAAAAGCAAAAATTTCTGAATCAAGTGTTCTGGAGCCATCACCTATGTCACCAACTATGTCAACATGTACTCCAGTTTCTGAGTGTTTTGAATCGATTGTGCCAAAATCAGATAATCAGATAGATTGTGGTCCATTGCCATCACCTCCATCCCCATTTAGCTCGACATTATCTCAAGAACATCGGTCGAGCTGTACAATGGCGCCTGCAGCAGTTACACCAGAGGTATTTATCCCCTTGATGAAAGCTAATCACTGGATGTAATCCCCTGTTTTAGTTGTTGTTTCTGTCATGGTTATACAGGCAGTTTTCAACAGCAGCAGACTAGCATGCCCAGTCTGAACTTTTAGAATGTTTTCCCAGTTCATGTTCAACATTGATCCTTTTTCCAGTTAAAGTTCCAACCAACTTTCCTGTGTGAATCTGAGAATCTCACTGAAACTTGTGTTTTATTGTGTATATTCAGCCTATCGAGTCGGGTTTCAGACTGATCGTAAACAGACCTCGGTTTAAGCTGTGATGCTAATTTGATCTGCGTGCTGCACCATCATCCATATCTTCGATTTCAAGCAGTTCCATGGCAAATCAAATACATTTTTTTCTTTGTTTATGACAGTACATATTTGACAGGTTAAAGCATGTACTATTGTGCATATTGAAGTGTAACAAGCCTTTCCCAGTAGCAAAACTGAATATGATACCCTGTTTTGAATTTATGATTTCGCAAGTAAGATGACATACAACTGAGTATGTTGTTCTAAATTTGATATGAGTGTTCTGCACAAATATTTCTCATGTTCAACTGATAATGAGCACCAGCTCTATTCGGATGCTGCATTAATCAATGTTTCGAACTGATGTATCTGAGGGTCTGATACCCTGTGATAAAATATTGAAGTTATGTACATGTTGATAGTGGTTATCAAGCAAAGCGATAGTTCCGTAAAATGTTATTGGTTATCACAAGAAGTTGATTCATTTACTATTTTTTGTGGGGGAAGTTGATTCATTTACTGATGTAGTAAGAAAAGGGGCACAAACTAATTTTGTACATATACCTTGAAAAATTTCCTTGCATGTTTTAATAGTTGTTTCCTGCATATGGAGGGGTGTGCACGATCCATGGCTTACGTATTGTACTTCTATAGATCCTTTTTTGCATAATGAGATATGTGCAGGCTCTCCATTTTGGTTATATTCATTTTCCGTAACAATGCATGAATTCGGATATCATTTTGATATTCCCTTATGTTGATTCAAGTTCTCTCAGAAATCTATGGAGTTCAGCGTAGTTTTTATACGGTAGAGCAACACTGATGCAAAGTTAGAACAAGGCTATGTACTAGCGTCAGTAGAAATGTCCAGTAATACATAGTACTATAAAAAAAACAAGCCAGTTGTTGTCTTGCGTACATTTACGGGACCTTTATTGGGTTCTATGAACAAATGGAACATAATTTACATAAGATTACATACAAGAGTTACTGCCATGGCATGTTTCTAGAACCCTTGAGAAATTGAGAGATTATAGTAGTAAGGATCAATAGAGATAGAGAGAAACTGAGAGGAGGCTGCTGCTATGTGCTTGCATATGCTGTTGTTGCTTCGTGTTGTTTTGGCAGAGAATTAAGAAAGAAGTAGAGAGAAAGTGAGAGGGATCGAGACCCTGCTGCTATTCGTGTTTCTGATTGATTATACTTGGTTGCCGTAGCAATTTATACAATGTTCGATTGTTAGATTTTGTTTAGTAACCACTACTTGCTAGAGAGAAGGGAAGGGACGTGTATTGCTTCATGTCGCTAGATGTGAGTGTTTTTGTGTTTTTGTTTTGGGGCTTTCACTTCGTTTTTTGTAGAACCCATGGAGAGACCGAGAGAGCCGGCCGGAGGGGAGGGGAGGGACGCTTGCCGCCGTCACATTTAGTTCAGCTAGGTAGAGGAATGGGGAATAATTTGGGATCAGGGAAGTAAGAGGCACACGACGAGGAGTTTTTTTTTTCTTCTTTTTGAAATGGGTGCTCGCAGACGAGACGAGAAGAGGCACGAGACGAGACGAGGAGCTCAGCTGGCGTCGGTGCAGTTTAGGCTGGACTTAATACGCAGGCCAAATGTCAATGGACAAAGCCCAAAAAACAGTGTAAAAAATTACAAATGAAATATAATATTAAAAAAATAAAACATCGCCATAAAAATGATACCATTTTAAAAAATATTCTTGAATTTTCTAAAAACACCTAATGAAAGTAAAATAATCATGTTTTTCTAAACAACAAAAAATAAAATTGGTTGATATAAACATTTGTGTTTTTCGAATGAAATGAAAGTGCGGAGCTAAAATAGGTACGATGAACATTGTTAGGGTACGCCCAAATTTCATTGTACAAAAAGAAATACTTAGTGTAATCTTATTTATATATTTGTAAAAATTGAGTTAAAAATGTTGCATAATGACACCTGGAGTAGGTTATATTTTATTTCTAGCCCGGTGCAACGCACGGGTTGGACCTGTGGGATCTTGAGCCCCTCCCCCTTTTTTGAACACATCTTGAGCCCTTCTTATATTGAGCTAGATGCATGTAATTTTATTATCCCGATGCAACGCACGGGCATATTTACTAGTAAAAGAAAGCTCCAAAAAATGGAATTAATGTTGCCTCAAATGCTTCATCTTTTTGACGTCTTTCGTGAAAATAAGGATTCCGATAATTGTGCCAAAGTGTTAGAAGAAGAATGTATTAAAATGTTTGGCACTAAATCTTTGGATGATGAGCATGATTGCAATGTTGTTAGTATGAATTCTTTGAATATCCATGATGCTAATGATTGCAAAGCCACAAGCTTGGGATGCTATGTTTGATGAAGATGATATTTTTTGTCCCCAAGTTTTGATGAGCAAATTTATTTTGATGATAGCATGCCTCCTATTTATGATGATTATATTGGTGAAAGTGGATTTGGAAGAGTGTCAACTTCAGGAAGTGATGATCCCACTATTTTGAAGGGTGTTGAATCTTATTGTGATAATTATGAAAGTGGGTTTGGAGAGGCCATGACTTTAGTTAATGTTAATCCCATTATTTTGGAAGAGTGTCAAACTTTGCATACATGTGGATCGTGTTAAGAATATGTTTTGTGATAGCTATATTGTTGAGTTTGCTTATGATCCTACATGTAATTATTATGAGGGAGGAACATATGCTTGTAGGAATTGCAATAATATCAAGTTTCCTCTCTATGTGTTGAAAATCTTGAAGATTTGCTTGTTTTACCTTCCTATGCAAGTTGATTCTTGTTCCCACAAGTTGTTTGCTCACAAAATCCCTATTCATAGGAAGTGGTTAGACTTAAATGTGCTAGTCATATTCTTCATAATGCTCTTTTTATGTTTCAATTCTTATCTTTTATGTGAGCATCATTAAAATCATCATGCCTAGTTAGGGGCGTTAAACGATAGCGCTTGTTGGGAGGCAACCCAATTTTATTTTTGTTTCTTGCTTTTTGTTCCTGTTTAGTAATAAAAAATCATCTATCCTCTATTATGATTGTGTTTTTTATGTTTTAGTTAGTGTTTGTGCCAAGTAAAGCCTTTAGGATCTTCTTGGGTGATTATTGTTTGATCTTGCCGATAAAAACAGAAAGTATGCGCTCACGAGAATAATTTTAATTTTTTACCAAAAAGCGATAAAATAGCCAATCCAACTGCAAAAGATCAATATACAAATTTTCCTGGTCGTCCTAATTTTTTTAGAATTTTTGGAGTTATAGAAGTATTCGAATTCTCCAGATTACTATAGACTGTTCTGTTTTTGACAGATTCTGTTTTCATTGTGTTGTTTGCTTATTTTGATGAATCTATGAGTAGTATCACACCAATATTAATTAAGAATGAGTTCACAATAGTACCTAAGTGGTGATTTATTTTCTTATACTAACGGAGCTTACGAGTTTTTAGTTAAGTTTTGTGATGTGAAGTTTTCAAGTTTTGGGTAAAGATTCGATGGACTACGGAATAAGGAGTGGCAAGAGCCTAATCTTGGGGATGCCCAAGGCACCCCAAGGTAATATTCAATGAAAACCAAGAGCCTAAGCTTGGGGATGCCCTGGAAGGCATCCCCTCTTTTGTCTTCATTCATCGGTAACCTTACTTGGAGCTATATTTTTATTCACCATATGATATGTGTTTTGCTTGGAGCGTCATTTTATTTTATTTTGTTTTGCTTGCTGTTTGAATAAAATACCAAGATCTGAAATTCTTAAATGTTAGAGAGTCTTCACATAGTTGCATAATTATTCGACTACTCATTGATCTTCACTTATATCTTTCGGAGTAGTTTGTCATTTGCTCTAGTGCTTCGCTTATATCTTTTTAGAGCACGGCGGTGGTTTTATTTCGAAGAAATTGTTGAACTCTCATGCTTCACTTATATCATTTTGAGAGTCTCTAAACAACATGGTACTTTGCTTTGGTTATGAATTTAGTCCTAATATGATAGGCATCCAAGAGGGATATAATAAAAACTTTCATATAAAGTGCATTGAATACTATGAAAAGTTTGATACTTGATAATTGTTTTGAGATATAAAGATGGTGATATTAGAGTCGTGCTAGTTGAGTAATTGTGAAATTGAGAAATACTTGTGTTGAGGTTTGCAAGGCCCGTAGCATGCACGTATGGTAACCGTTGTGTGACAAATTTAAAGCATGAGGTTTTTCTTTGATTGCCTTCCTTATGAGTGGCGGTCGGGGACGAGCGATGGTCTTTTCCTACCAATCTATCCCCCTAAGATCATGCACATAGTGCTTGCTTTTGATGACTTGTAGATTTTTTCAATAAGCATGCGAGTTCTTTATGACTAATGTTGAGTCCATGGATTATACGCACTCTCACCCTTCCATCATTGCTAGCCTCTTCGGTACCGTGCATTGCCCTTTCTCACATCGAGAGTTGGTGCAAACTTTGCCGGTGCATCCAAACCCCGTGATATGATACGCTCTATCACACATAAGCCTCTTTATATCTTTCTCAAAAAAGCCACCATACCTACCTATTATGACATTTCCATGGCCATTCCGAGATATATTGCCATGCAACTTTCCACCGTTCCATTTATTATGACACGCTTTATCATTGCCATATTGCCTTCCATGATCATTTAGTTGACATTGTAGTTGTGGCAAGGCCACCATTCATAATTTTTCATACATGTCACTCTTGATTCATTGCCCATCCCGGTACACCGCCAGAGGCACTCATATAGAGTCATATTTTGTTCTAGTATCGAGTTGTAATCCTTGAGTTGTTAATAAATAGAAGTGTGATGATCATCATTATTAGAGCATTGTCCCGTGTGAGGAAATAAAAAAAATGTAAAGGCAAAAAAAGAGAAGGGACAATGTTACTATCCTTTTTCCACACTTGTGCTTCAAAGTAGCACCATGGTCTTCATGATAGAGAGTCTCTTATTTTGTCGCTTTCATATACTAGTGGGAATTTTTCATTATAGAACTTGGCTTGTATATTCCAATGATGGGCTTCCTCAAAATGCCCTAGGTCTTAGTGAGCAAGCAAGTTGGATCCACACCCACTTAGTTTCTTTTGTTGAGCTTTCATACATTTATAGCTCTAGTGCATCTGTTGCATGGTAATCCCTACTCCTCGCATTAACATCAATTGATGTGAATCTCCATAGCCCGTTGATTAGTCGCATCGATGTGAGACTTTCTCCCTTTTTGTCTTCTCCACACAACCTCCATCATCATATTCTATTCCACCCATAGTGCTATGTCCATGGCTCGCGCTCATGTATTGCGTGAAAGTTGAAAAAGTTTGAGAATACTAAAGTATGAAACAATTGATTGGCTTGTCATCGGGGTTGTGCATGATGGGAGCATTTTCTGTGATGAAAATGAAGCATGGCCAAACTATATGATTTTTTAGGGATGAGCTTTCTTTGGCTAGGTTATTTTGAGAAGACGCAATTGCTTGGTTAGTATGCTTGAAGTATTATTGTTTTTATGTCAATATTAAACTTTTGTCTTAAATCTTTCAAATATGAATATTCATGCCACAATAAAGAAAATTACATTGGAAATTATGTTAGGTAGCATTCCACATCAAAAATTCTGTTTTTATCATTTACCTACTCAAGGACGAGCAGGAATTAATCTTGGGGATGCTTGATACGTCTCCAATGTATCTATAATTTTTTATTGTTCCATGCTATTATATTATCCTTCTACGATGTTTTATATGCATTTATATGCTATTTTATATGATTTTTGGGACTAACCTATTAACCTAGAGCCCAGTGCCAGTTTCTGTTTTTCCTTGTTTTTGAGTTTTACAGAAAAGGAATACCAAACAGAGTCCAATTGACGTGCCAATTTTTGATGATTTTTCATGGACCAAAAGAAGCCCCCAGAGTAAAAGAGTTGGGCCAGAAGAGTCCCGGGCCGTCCATGAGGGTGGGGGCGTGCCCTACCCCCCTCCCCCGGTGTGCCGCCCTATCTCGTGGACGACTCGGGCACCTCCGTGACTTGTTCTCGACGCCGAAAATTCCTATAAATACAGAAACCTCCAGAAAATAACCTAGATCGGGAGTTCCGCCGCCGCAAGCCTCTGTAGCCACCAAAAACCAATCGGGACCTGTTCCGGCACCCTGCCAAAGGGGGGGGGGAATCCCTCTCCGGTGGCCATCCTCATCATCCCGACGCTCTCCATGACGAGGAGGGAGTAGTTCCATCCTCGGGGCTGAGGGTATGTACCAGTAGCTATGTGTTTGATCTCTCTCTCTCTCTCTCGTGTTCTTGATTCGGCACGATCTTGATGTATCGCGAGCTTTGCTATAATAGTTGGATCGTATGGTGTTTCTCCCCCTCTACTCTCTTGTAATGGATTGAGTTTTCCCTTTGAAGTTATCTTATCAGATTGAGTCTTTAAGGATTTGAGAACACTTGATGCATGTCTTGCAGGTGCTTATTTGTGGCGACAATGGGATATTCACGTGATCTATTTGATGTATGTTTTGGTGATCAACTTGCGGGTTCAGTGACCTTGTGAACTTATGCATAGGGGTTGGCAATGTTTTCGTCTTGACTCTCCGGTAAAAACTTTGGGGCACTCTTTGAAGTTCTTTGTGTTGGTTGAATAGATGAATCTGAGGTTGTGTGATGCATATCGTATAATCATAGCCACGGATACTTGAGGTGACATTGGAGTATCTAGGTGACATTAGGGTTTTGGTTGATTTGTGTCTTAAGGTGTTATTCTAGTATGAACTATAGGATAGATTGAACGCAAAGAATAGCTTCGTGTTATTTTACTACGGACACTTCAATAGATCGATCAGAAAGAAAAACTTTGAGGTGGTTTCGTACCCTACAATAATATATTTGTTTGTTCTCTGCTATTAGTGACTTTGGAGTGACTCTTTGTTGCATGTTGAGGGATAGTTATATGATCCAATTATGTTATTATTTTTGAGAGAACTTCCACTAGTGAAAGTATGAACCCTAGGCCTTGTTTCAACGCGTTGCAATACCGTTTTCGCTCACTTTTATCATTAGTTACCTTGCTGTTTATATATTTTCAGATTACAAAAACCTATATCTACCATCCATATTGCACTCGTATCACCATCTCTTCGCCGAACTAGTGCACCTATACAATTTAGCATTGTACTGGGTGTGTTGGGGACACAAGAGACTCTTTGCTATTTGGTTGCAGGGTTGTTTGAGAGAGACCATCTTTATCCTACGCCTCCCACGGATTAATAAACTTTAGGTCATCCACTTGAGGGAAATTTGCTACTGTCCTACAATCCTCTGCACTTGGAGGCCCAACAACGTCTACAAGAAGAAGGTTGTGTAGTTGACATCACGTGCCGACGGCGATCACATCGACCTTGGAACCATTTCTGACGTGCATCATCACCTCGTCCTTAGCCAATCTTTGTTTAATCTGTAACCCTATTTCAAGTTGCAAATATGAGCAACAGAACCAGTATCAAATACCCAAGCGCTACTACGAGCATTAGTAAGGTACACATCAGTAACATGTATATCAAATATACCTTTCACTTTGCCATCCTTCGTGTCCGCCAAATATTTTGGGCAGTTCCGCTTCCAATGACCAGTCCCTTTGCAGTAGAAGCACTCAGTTTCAGGCTTAGGTCCAAACTTGGGCTTCTTCCCGGGAGTAGCAACTTGCTTGCTATTCTTTTCGAAGTTCCCCTTCTTTCCTTTGCCCTTTTTCTTGAAACTAGTGTTCTTGTTAACCATCAACACTTGATGCTCTTTCTTGAGTTCTACCTCCGCAGCCTTGAGCATTGCGAAGAGCTCGGGAATTGTCTTGTTCATCCCTTGCATATTATAGTTCATCATGAAGCCTTTATAGCTTGGTGGCAGTGATTGAAGAACTCTTTCAATGACACTATCATCCGGAAGATTAACTCCCAGCTGAGTCAAGTTGTTATGGTACCCATACATTCTGAGTATGTGTTCACTGACAGAACTGTTCTCCTCCATCTTGCAGCTATAGAACTTGTTGGAGACTTCATATCTCTCAACTCAGGCATTTGCTTGAAATATTAACTTCAACTCCTGGAACATCTCATATGCTCCATGACGTTCAAAATGTCTTTGAAGTCCCGATTCTAAGACGTAAAGCATGACACACTGAACTAACGAGTAGTCATCAGATGTAGCTTGCCAAGCGTTCATAATGTCCGGAGTTGCTCCTACAGTAGGCCTTGCACCTAGCGTTGCATCAAAGACGTAATTCTTCTGTGCAGCAATGAGGATAATCCTCAAGTTGCGGATCCAGTCCGTGTAGTTGCTACCATCATCTTTCTACTTAGCTTTCTTTAGGAACGCATTAAAATTCAAGGGAACAGTAGCACGGGCCATTGATCTACAACATAGATATGCAAAAACTATCAGGACTAAGTTCATGATAAATTTAAGGTCAATTAATCATATTACTCAAGAAATCCCACTTAGATAGACATCCCTCGAGTCATCTAAATGATCACGTGATCCATATCAACTAAACCATGTCCGATCATCACGTGAGATGGAGTAGTTTTCAATGGCGAACATCTCTATATTGATCATATGTACTATATGATTCACGTTTGAACTTTCGGTCTCAGTGTTCCGAGGCCATGTCTATACATGCTAAGATCGTCAAGTTTAACCTGAGTATTCTGCAGGTGCAAAACTGTCTTGCACCCATTGTATGTGAACATAGAGCTTATCACACCCGATCATCACGTGGTGTCTCGGCACGACGAACTGTCGCAACGGTGCATACTCAGGGAGAACACTTATACCTTGAAATTTAGTGAGGATCATCTTATAATGCTACTGCCGTACTAAGCAAAATAAGATGCATAAAAGATAAACATCACATGCAATCAAAATATGTGACATGATATGGCCATCATCATCTTGTGCCTTTGATCTCCATCTCCAAAGCACTGTCATGATCTCCATCGCCACCGGCTTGACACCTTGATCTCCATCGTAGTGTCGTTGTCATCTCGCCAACTATTGCTTCTACAACTATCGCTAACGCATAGTGATAAAGTAAAGCAATTACATGGCGATTGCATTTCATATAATAAAGCGACAACCATAAGGCTCCTGCCAGTTGCCGATAAATTTTACAAAACATGATCATCTCATACAATAACGTATATCACATCATGTCTTGACCATAACACATCACAACTTGCCCTGCAAAAACAAGTTAGACGTCCTCTACTTTGCTGTTGCAAGTTTTACATGGCTACTACGAGCTTCTAGTAAGAACTGTTCTTACCTACACATCAAAACCACAACGATTTTTCATCAAGTTTGTTGTTTTAACCTTCAACAAGGATCGGCCGTAGTTAAATTCGATTCAACTAAAGTTCGAGAAACAGACACCCGCCAGCCACCTTTATGCAAAACAAGTTGCATGTCTGTCGGTGGAACCGGTCTCATGAACATGGTCATGTAAGGTTGGTCCGGGCCGCTTCATTCAACAATACCGCCGAATCAAAATTAGACGTTGGTGGTAAGCAGTATGACTATGATCGCCCACAACTCTTCGTGTTCTACTCGTGCATATCATCTACGCATAGACCTAGCTCGGATGCCAATGGTGGGGAACATAGCATGCAATTTCAAAAAAAAAATCTACGCTCACGCAAGATCTATCTAGGAGATGCATAGAAATGAGAGGGGGAGAGTTTGTCCACGTACCCTCGTAGACCGAAAGCGGAAGCGTTAGCTTAACGCGGTTGATGTAGTCGAACGTCTTCGTGATCCAACCGATCAAGCACCGAACGTACGACACCTCCGAGTTCTACACACGTTCAGCTCGATGACGTCCCTCGAACTCTTGATCCAGCAAAGTGTCGAGGGAGAGTTTTGTCAGCACGACGGCATGGTGATGGTGATGGTGATGTGATCCGCGCAGGCCTTCGCCTAAGCACTACGATAATATGACCGAAGGAGTAAACTCTGGAGGGGAGCACCGCACACGGCTAAGCGAACAATTGATGTGCTTTGGGGGTGCCCCTACCCCCGTATATAAAGGAGGAGGGGAGGAGGCCGGCCCTAGGGGCACGCCCAAGTGGGGGGGGGGACTGACTATGACTCCTAGTCATAGTCGCCCCCCGCGCCCACTTCCTTCTTTCGGAGGGGGAAAGGGGGGGGGCACGCCCCTTCCCCTTGTCCAATTCGGACAGCCCATGGGGGGGAGCCACCCCTTGTGGGCTCCCCTCTCTCTCCCCTATGGCCCATGTTGACCCACTAGTTCCCCGGGGGGTTCCGGTAGCCTCCCGGTACTCCGAAAATTACCTGAAACGCTACGGAACCATTCTGGCATCCGAATACCATCATCCAATATATCAATCTTTACCTCTCGACTATTTTGAGAATCCTTGTCATGTCCGTGATCAAATGCGGGACTCCGAACTACATTCGGTACATCAAAACACATAAACTCGTAATACCGATCGTCACCGAACGTTAAGCGTGCGGACCCTACGAGTTCGAGAACTATGTAGACATGACCGAGACACATATCTGATCAATAACCAAGAACGTAACCTAGATGCTCGTAATGGTTCCTACATATTCTACGAAGATCTTTATCGATCCAACCACAATGACAACATATGTCATTCCCTTTGTCATCGGTATGTTACTTGCCCGAGATTCGATCATTGTTATCTTCATACCTAGTTCAATCTCGTTACTGGCAAGTCTCTTTACTCATTCTGTAATGCATCATCCTACAACTAACTCATTAGTGACATTGCTTGCAAGGCTTATCATGATGTGCATTACCAAGAGGGCCCAGAGATACCTCTTCGATACTTGGAGTGACAAATCCTAATCTCGGTCTATGCCAACCGAACAAACACTTCGGAGACACCTGTAGAGCATCTTTATAATCACCCAGTTACGTTGTGACTTTTGATGGCACACTAGGTGTTCCTCTGGTATTCAGGAGTTGCATAATCTCACACTTAAAGGAATATGTATAAGTCATGAAGAAAGCAATAGCAATAAAACTTAACGATCATTATGCTAAGCTAACGAATGGGTCTTGTCCATCACATCATTCTCCTAATGATGTGATCCCGTTCATTAAATGACAACACATGTCTATGGTTAGGAAACTTAACCATCTTTGATTAACGAGCTAGTCTAGTAGAGGCATACTACTGACACTCTGTTTTGTATATGTATTCACACATGTATCAAGTTTCCATTTAATACAATTCTAGCATGAATAATAAACATTTATCACGATATAAGGAAATATAAATAAAAACTTTATTATTGCCTCTAGGGCATATTTCCTTCAGTCAGTGCATGAGAGAGGCTGGTAATTGGGAAGCCGAGTCCTGTAATCGAAATAAATAAAAATATAGTAAAGCAAACTCCCTCGAAATGTTGATTGTATGGAGGACACCCGTCGTGGAATTGTCACGACAGATGTCCTAGAGCAAGGACTTAGTCGTAGGGCCATCGCACTAGGAAGCTTAAAGAGGTTAATCTGGACAAAGGACACGAGAGAGTTTTATACTAGTTCGGCCCCTTACAATGAAGGTAAAAGCCTACGTCTAGTTGGGTTTGATATTGCTGGGGTTTCGGTCTCCAAGAGGCTCAATTCGCCGGCTTGGTTATCGACTGCTTGTTTCTTGCCCTAAGCCGCCACCGGGTCATCCCCTTATATACATGGGTTGACGCCTGGTCACCTATAGAGTCCCGGCCGGCTCATAATCGTGTCCGGCTCGGTGACTTTCTTTACATGCCTTTCTTTACAAGTCTTTCCTTACATATGGTGGTTCATAATATCAGGCCTTAAACCGCCTTCAGGCCCTTGGGCCTTCTATGATACTTAATAAACTACAATCTTGGATGTTTACTGGGCTTCTTGCGTAACCCGCCATTGGGGTTGATCTGGCCCCTCCTGGGCAGTTCTCAACTGATAGTAATATCCCCAACATTAGGCCCCAGGTTGACTATGAACTTTGTTCTTTGTCAATCTTTCATACTTAGTAAAAAATCCATCTTCTTATCTTTACCGAAATTTCCTTGTAACCCGCCGTGACGTCATCTCTTGGAAACGCAAAAAACTTTCATGATGTCATCCTCCAACGGATCTTTTATCTTTAATGTTTCCCGAGAATCAAGGCGTCCGTATAGCTGGATAACCATTTATTCAGCTCTTCCATGATTTTCGCGCCTGTCTGTTCACCTTTTCCCTTATAAATAGGCTCGCCCCGGCCTTCCTCATTCTTCTCTTTCTCTCCGTCTTCTTCCTCTCGCGACTCTGCTCACTGCTCGAGCTTCGCCGCCGCCGCGCCTCATCTCCGTCGCCGACTCTGGCCGCTGCATCGACCTGAACTGATCCAGAGAAACCCGCGGCGACCTCCGCAGTAGACCTGCAAACGTAAGCCTTCTTTTCTTTGTGTCTCAGATCTTCATTATGGTTTCCAAGCTTCTGCATGTTCTTCATAGTTCATCATAGTTCTTCCATCGTCTCCTCTTTCTGATCCAAAAGAGATGTATGTTCATGCAGTAGTTGTTTGGTGCCTCCTTTTGATACTAGCAGACCCCTTTTTCTGGTACAAGAGCTATATTTAGATCTAATGAACTCATCTGGACTGTATTTTTAGGTCTAGAATTTTTTTCATTTTGAACATCCATTTGATCTGAAATAATATCAAGCATTTTGGGAAACTTGTTTGTCCCAATACTTAGCTGAATCCGCTTTCTGAAAGAATCTGTAGTCATGGCGGCTTACCGCACCGGCTTTCTTTTCCTTATATGTCATTAGCCCTTAGTTAAGACGTCATTACTTGTTTTGCATCTTCATCCTTTAACTGTTAACCTCACCGTAAAAATTGAACCAACATGTTGCTTTTCTTTTCAGTTCCTTGCATATCATGCCGTCAAAGACACCGACCATCTGTAACTGGGTCCCCTCAACCATAACTGAGGAACGTTTAAAAGAGTTCTTCATCATAGGATTTCTGCCATCAAAAGACGTCATGTCTTATCATTCCCCTGACCCGGAAGAAGAACGACCCAATTCGAGAGATGGTGAGGTGATCGTTTTTACTGACCATATGAACCGTGGCTTCTCACCGCCCGGCTCAAAGTTCTTCAAAGAGGTCCTCCATTTTTTCAAACTCCACCCTCAAGATATCGGGCCCAACTCCATATCTAACATCTGTAATTTCCAAGTGCTCTGTGAGGTATATCTTCAACAAGAGCCGACCGTGGAATTGTTCAGAGAATACTTTTATCTGAACTGGCAGAATGAGTGCACCAACGGCCTTAGTTTAGAACTTGGAGGTATATCAATCTAGCGCCGGCAGGGTGCCGTCTTTACCCTTATTGTCTTACCAAGCCACCCAAAGGACTGGAACCAGACTTGGTTCTACTGCCAGGACACTTCACCAGCAAACGATAAGCCCCTGCCGGGTTATCGCCCTGATCGCCTTGACTCCAAGTTCACGCTTCCTGATAAGCTGACTGTCGCTGAACATAAGAGGCTGATTCCATCCATTAAAAGGATCAACGCTCTGTTGGGGAATGGGTTAACTGGAGTTGATCTGACCCGCTGCTGGATCTCATGGTGGGTCATCCCTTTGAGCCGCCGGTCAAAGCTGATGTATGAGTATGGTGGAGGCCCGGATGACTCCCTTCGTCACAGCCTTGTTCAATGGACAGAGTAAGATATTGTCTCAATGTCAACTCTTCTGGTGAACGGGAAATATGAAGATTGCAGTGTCGTCGGGTTAAACCTCTTCTGTCAGCTTAACCCGGTTCCAGAAGTAAGGATGTCATTATTTATCTTTTTTATATTTCTCCAGCCATATTGTTTTAACACTTACCTGACTCTTTACCCTTTTTTTACCTGTCTCCAGGCCAATTCTGACTTCTGGAAAGTTAAGTATGACCACACGGCGGTGAAGAAAGCGAAAGCCGCCGCCATAAACGCCAAGAAAACGACCCAGAGGTCGAAAAAGAAGAAAACGAGTTGTTGGGGATATTACTATCAATTGAGACCCGCCCAGGAGGGGCCGGGTCAGCTTCAATGGCAGGTTACGCAAGAAGTTCAGTAAACATCCAAGTTTGTAGTTTATTAAGTCTTATAGAAGGCCCAAAGGCCTGGGGCCGGCTTAAGGCCTGATATTGTAAAATGCCACATGTAAGGAAATACTTGTACAAAAAGACATGTAAAGAAAGTCACCGAGCCGGACACGATTATGAGCCGGCCGGGACTCTGTAGGCCACCTGGCGTCAACCCGTGTATATAAGGGGACGACCCGGTGGCGGTTGAGGGCAAGAAACAACAAGTCGATAACCAAGCCGGCGAGTTAAGCCTCTTGGTGATCGAAACCTCAGTAATACCAAACCCAACTAGACGTAGGCTTTTACCTTCATCGTAAGGGGCCAAACTAGTATAAAACTCTCTCGTGTCCTTTGTCCCAATTAACCCCTTTAAGCTTCCTAGTGCGATGGACCTACGACTAAGTTCTTGCTCTAGGACATCTGTCGTGACAATTCCACGACAGTTGGCGCCCACTGTGGGGCCAGCGCACGGTGGATTTGAGTTCTTGAAGGGCAACTTCGAAGGGCTCAAGGGATATGCTGTGGGCCGGATGACCAAGAGTCATCGCGGCAAGATCTACATCGACGACGAAGGCTGGGGCCCTGAGGCCGGCTCAATCGAGTACGGGTACCGGGTCCCCTTCGGCGGAATTCACGTCTTCATTGGCCGGATCGGCGAGTCAGAGCCTGAGCTGGATGTCCACACCGACCTCATTGAAACGGCTCGGCGCGCTGGGTCCACCCGTGTTCAATCTGTCATGAAGCATGCCTTCGTAGGCTGCATCCATGGCGGTGAATACTCCGAAGGATCAATGGAAGGCGGGGAGACGGCCATCTGCTCTGATACGACATCATCAACAGGTGAGACGGACTCGTTGTACCAATTGCAAGACAGCTTGCTCGGGGGCTGTTCCGATGGCAGCAGTATTCCGGACCCCCTTGAGCCGCCAAATTGGGCCGGAGTCTTCATGGTAGGGACGCAGCCTGGGAAGAACTCCACCGTAGCGACAGCAGCCGCCACCGGGTCGGCAGCTGCCGGGTCAGGAGACCCCGCGCGCCCCCCGGCTCAGGTTCTCATGGACCTCATGGATAAACTGACGACTCTGTTAACTGCTGCGGTAGAGCCGGCGGATAAAGCCCAGCATGACGCGGAAGTGGCACGCGTGCGGGAGGAGATGGTGCAAGCTAAGGAAAATTTGGCTGCGGAGGAAACCCAGATGGCAGCAGAACGAGCAGCTTTGGATGCTCGTGCTCAGCAGCTTCAAGCAGAAACCTTCCGGCTCTCCGTGGATCTTAATGCGACAAACCAAGTCATGAGGAGGAGGCGTCAGAAAACTCAGTCGTGTCTGCCTCTAACACTGGTTCCAAGGAATCTGTTCCATACACCTGGAGCTAGAGGGAGCAACCCACCGAAGGTAAACCGGGTCGAGACGCCCGGAGCACTAGTTCAGCCACGCGCCATGGAGCCACCGCGCATGAATACAGCTCCTCCTCGTTATATATCAACACCCTCGGGTCACTTCTCCAACCCCATGGAGAACCTCATTGCGGCGAAGGCTCGATTGGCAGCTCTCCCGATGGAAGGTGACTCGCCAGCAGCAATTGAAACCCGGAGGGTAAGAGAACTACTTCAGACAACTTTGGCCCAGCAGGATGCATACTCCTACAGCCAAGACAGGATTCATTCAACTCCTCGCCCAAGCCAGAGCCCGAGTTACAGTAGGCGCATGTGTCGGTGGGAACGACACCTATGGGATCACAAGAATCCCTACTGTGGTTGGCGGGGCGCGGGGTCGTGAGAAGAGCGGATCAAGTAGATAGCACATGGTTCGTTTATCCAGGTTCGGGCCGCGAGGATGCGTAAAACCCTACTCCTGCTTTGGTGGATTGTATATCTGTGTTCTTGAGCTAGCTATGGGGCGTGAGGAGCTCAAAAAGGCGAATCCTTCCTCTGGTCGCCTCGGGCCTCCTTTTATAGAAAAAGGGGTTGCCACAGTGGCACACAAGAGGTGGAAAGGGTACAGTGATGCAAGGTTATCCCTCGCATTACAAGACAAGGCACATTTAATGCATCTTGCTTAGGTGTCCTTGCTTTATCGGGGACGGGGGAGAAACCTGTCTCGTCCGTCGCCGCTCCTTCTTGTGTCGACACGCGCCCTGGCCAGCGACGCCTGAGATGCCATGTAGGTAGGCAGGCAACTGAGGTGGCGCAATGGTGGGTCTTCACGAAGATCTGCATGCCGCCATGCAGGTGCCTGCCCAGCTGGTTGGGTCGGCAGCTGCATGCGAACGGCGGTGGAGGTTTAGTCGGTGTGGGCCTGGTGGTGGTCCTGCAGATGTTCTTGGCAAGGGCCTTGCCGGGGCCCCGACAAGGGTTTTGCCGAGGCGCCTGCTGTCATCCCCGACAAGGTTCTTGCCGGGGGCCTTGTGGTTTTCCTCGGTTGGGATCCCGCCAAGGGTAGTCATCTTCTATAGTGTGTATCTGATCTTGAATGTCTTCACAAAGATCTGCATGCCACCACGGGGATGTTTCTCGAATCCTTGCCCCATGGGGGTAGTGGACTCAAGGGTGATTTGCTCCGTAGGTGTGGGGCGAGTTGCCGCGGCAAGGGTCTTGCCGGGATTGCTAAAACTGTCTCCCGGCAAGGATCTTGCCGGGGAGTCCGCTTCGTCCCCTTTGCTCTTCGTGGTCTTGGCCTTGGCGTCGTTCTAGTTCTCTTGAGCTTCGGTCTTACCCTGGCTCACCTGCCTTGCCTTGCTTGGTGTGGTGGTGCCCGTGGCTCAGACTGCCCGTGCACAGTTATAGGGGTACAAAAAGTGTACCCCTCTTTTTGTACACCGACAGGAGCCCCCGGGCCTAGGCCACACATAAGCGCAACGCGTTGTTGGGCTTGGCCCAAAAATGATGCGCGGGCAGGCGGGGCGGTTTTTACCGCGGTAAGATTCTTCGCACGCCGCGCTTCCCACGATTCTCACGCGTGGCGCGGCGTGGGGAGGTGCGTGTGACGTGGGCAACATGTGTGGGGTTGGTTCCCACGGGCATGCGTCACACCACAGTTAATGTGAAAGGAGGCGGCCCGTGTTTTCCCCCTTAAAAAGGAATAACTGCGGGCGCGCTGCTCACTTTCTCCTCTTTCCTCGTGCCTTTTCCAGTCTCAGAGCCACCGTTTCCTCTCTTCCTTCCTTCCTAAGCTTCCGCCGTCGCCCGCCGTCGTTGCTTCGCCATCCCCCTTCCTCATCCCTCTAAACTTCTTGGCCGCCATGGCGCCCAAATCCGTCAAGGGCAAGGGGGTGGCTAAGGGCGCTGGGACTGTGGAGCCGCCGGAGAGCGCGCTGTTGGGGGACCAGACGAAGTCCGCCTTTTTCTTCCCCTCGACGGTTGATGTTCATGAGATCCAAGCCTCCTTCAGGCCCCTATGGGGAGCGAAGACGGGGGGAGAGAATTCGGGACACCCGGCGACGTGCGTCATTCCTGTTGCTTGCGCTGATCCTGCTCCGAATCGATATCCCTTTTTCATCGATTATCTTTCTTGCGGGTTATGCCCCCCTTTCTCCGATTTCTTCTGCGACATTATGCACACCTTCGGCTTTCGCCTCTTGGATTTTACTCCGAATGCGGTGGCGTGCATGGCTTTCTTCGCGCATCTTTGCGAAGGCTTTGCCGGGGTGCAGCCCAACACAGCGCTCTTCCGCCATTATTTCTTCCCTCGGATCCAGCCGGGAGGTGCCGTCTCTGGTTGCGTCACCTGGATCCCAAGATCCAAGGGGGCGTACCCGGATGGTGCCATGAAGGAGAGGTGGGAGGAATGGCGTGGCCGGTGGTGCTGGATTGAGGATGAAGACCCGCTGGAATTCTGCAAGGTCCGCCGAGTGCCGCCGGTCCGTGGCAGGGATTGGAGTGATGTCGACACCGCCGACGGGAGGCTCATTGTTGCCACTACTAGGATTCTCCGGCTCGCCCAGGCCGGACTCACCCTTGAGATGATCGGGGCAGACTTCATTCGCCGCCGGATCGCCCTGTTGCACAACAAGGGGAGGTCAGCTTGGCTCTTTACGAATCCGGCTAACATTATGCGACTCCGCCCCGGCCTCGATCACAACTTCACAGTGCTGGCGCATGCCCACTTCTGCCAGCAGCTTTTCCAGCTTGATGTGGGTCGTGATGGCGAGGTCGAACGGACCGGCAAGGCCCTCAAGGGGCCGTTTTTCAAGCTGCCAGCGGGGGTGGTCCCGTTGTGCAACAATTCACGTCGGTCCGAGATCATCGCCATGATGCCGGACTGTAATGCGCACGGCCCTATCCCGAGTTGGAAGGAGCTGAAGGACGCGGATGTGCAGCAATTCTTTGACACCCTGATTGAGGTACATGTCAATGCTGACGCCGAGCGGTGGCTTGTCATGGACACCACCCAGGCAGAGCTGGACTACATCGCCACTAGGGCGAGGGAGGCGCAGCTCGCCATGGAGGCCGGCAGTGCCGGGGGCGTGGAGGACAAGGCCGCAATGGCTGCGGAGGAAGAGCAGCTCACCCTATGGGCGGCGGCCACCGAGGAGGTCAGCAGCATCGACACTAGAGCTCCGCTTGTCGAAGACGCGGCCGACGAGTCATCGTCGGAGGGGGACGTGGCGGTGGGCTCGACGCCAACTAGGGGAAGAGGGCGAGTCCTACGGCGGGCTGGCTTCGGCGGGCCGGTCCGGCCCGGCAGGGCTACGCGGCCTCAATTGACCCTGGAGGGGTCTGGGCGTCACACGAGGGCCACGACAGCCAAGAGGCTGACGAAGGGCGCTGAGAAGAAGAAGACAACAACCCCTTCCTCATCTGGGCGCGCACAAACCCCACCATTTTTGCCTCCTCTGGCAGATGTCGACTCGGATGTTGATGCGGAGGTCGCTTTTGATCTCGGGCCTCTCAGCCCGAAGAGGAAAAGGAAAGTGGTGGAGGAAGAGGAGACGGGTGACGAGTAAGTACTCCATCCCTTACTGCCATTTCCATTCCCCTGAATTAAGTCACTTATCTTGATCCGTTTTTGCTTTTGCAGGGATGTAGAGACGTTGGCCCAGAGGGTGAAGAGGGCCAAGGCCTTGGCGGGCGGCCAGCCCCTGGCCAGTGCTTCAAAGTCGCCACTAGTGGTGCTGAGCAGCCCGGACAGCAGCCCCCAGCACAACCCCCAGCGTAAGTTCGTCACCCTCCTCTTATCGACACATGGTAGGCGTTCGATGCTATGGTGTTGACCTTGTCGGGTTTGCAGGAGGGGAGCAGCAGCAGGAGGAGCCGCAGAGGGCTACCCCCAACACACCACCCCCATCGACTACGCCGCCGCGAGGGGCGACCCCGGCAAGGACATCAAGCACGGAGCCCACACCCATGGAGGAAGAGGGGAACTTGGGCGCTGGCGACTCTGCCACGGCACCGAATGCTGGCGGGGAGGGGACTTCTTCTTCACAGCCTGGCACTGGTGAGTCGCCTGTCCTCTGTCTCTGTTTTTCCCTTATTCTTTTTCTTGGCTTTAATGCTCCCATTACTACCCAGGCCCTCCTTCAATAGGTATGGAGGACGTGGATACTGTTGTTGGGAATATTGCTGAGGAGGCCGCGGTGGAGGCCGACAGGATTGCCGCCGAGGAGGCCGCCAGGGATGCTGACGAGGTCGCCGTTGATGAGGCCGCCAAGGATGCTGCCGAGGACACCACTGTGGGGGCCGCCAAGGCGACCGGCAAGGCTTCTGCCGAGGGCGCCAACGGTGGGCCTGCCGGGGAAGCCGGCAAGGCCACTGCCGAGGAAGAGGTGGTTGATGATCAGCCTCCCTCCTCCTCAACCTCGGGCCCCGGCAGATATCTGAAGGTGGGTGACGATTTTTTCGTCCATCTCCCAGGGGCGTCAAGTTCCCGAGCGCCCGCCGAAGGGGAAGTCTTTAATGGCGAGGTGCTTGCCGCCACCGGGCTCGAGGTTGTCGATGAGCCAGGCGTTGGCGGTGATGGTTCTCCAGAAGAGCAGCTTTTCTGCGCTATGGGGGCCAACTTCCGAAAAATCCAGGCGCTCTACCATGTCCGTCTGGACAAGGTTAAGTCCAGGATGGCAACGGTGGACCAGGCGGAGGTGGATTTCAAGGCGCGCGTTGTTGAGACGCAGACTTGTTCCACCAGACTCGCGAGGAGCAGAGGGCCTTTCAGGAGGAATTGGCCAAGCGCAATGTCGAGCTCACCATGAAGATGGCTGACATCGAGAAGGCCCAGGAAAAGGCGGCAAACTTGGCTGCCGCGGTCGAGGCCGTCCGGAACCAGCATCAAGCCACACTGGATTCCCAGGAAGAGGACCTCACCGTGCGTGTGGCAAAGCTTGCCGCAGTGCTCCATGGCAAGGATGAGGAGCTCAAGGCCCTTGTAGCGCGGCGAAATCGCGAGCTGGAGCAGAGGCACAAGGAGGCACTCAATGCCCAGGCTCTGGCCCATGCCGGCAAAGTAAGGGAGTTGGAGGTGGAGCGGGACGAGCTGAAGGAGCAGGCCCTCAAGCTGTCCAACGAGAAGAGCACGCTCAACAGCGCCTTGGTAGAGGCGCAAGGAGCGGTCATCAGCAGGGCTGGGGAGCTCTCCGAAGCGCAAAACTCCATCAGAGTTCTCCAGCTGAAGCTGGAGAATCTCGAGAAGATGTTGTCGGAGAGCACGGCTAGGGAGGAGACCTTGACTAGGAGCCTGGAGGAGGAGAAGCAGCTGCGGGCGAACGAGGCCGCCTCCCACCAGGAATATGTGGTGGGCGAGAACAGATGCATCAGCCGTCTGGAGGACGTCGCCGGCAGGGTCACCTCGCAGTTGGCCACCATGGGGATGCCAAATGTGAGGTATGCCCCTGAGCGCAACGGGACTGTCAACGCCAAGCTGACCCAGTTCTTCGAGGGCGTCCTTGGAGCCTTGGCTTATCTTCACTCCAGCAGAGCGGCCACGTTGGCCGGGGAAGCCCGGCGACTTTGCCGGGGGGTCATGACCAAGGTCCTCACCAAGATAGCGTACTGGAATCCCGACCTCGACTTCGATGCCGCGATGGATAGCTTGCCGGATGGTACTGACCTCATGATGCTCAAGGAGCGCATCAAGCCCGTCATCAGCAGCATCGACGAAATCAAGAGGGTGGATGGCCAGCGCCGGGATTAGGCATCCCGTTCTTCACCGCCGCTGCAGGTTCACGACCAAGACAAATTTCATCTTTAGTTAGAACCGCAGCAATGATGTGATGTAATATAACTTTGAAGTACTCCTAATTGCATGCATGTTATTTCCCCGTTCAATTCCTCTTTGTATGCGCGCCCTACGTCGATTGGGTAGGCTCACCAGCGTGGAAGCCCCTAGCGGCGTTTTGGGGATGGATCCCCATGGGCCTGCTGGGTATGCGTGCCGCCAGACGAGCCACCTTTCCGTTCTGAACGCGGCCGCTTGAACTGTCGAGCTTGACTCGAGTCAGAATTGAGAGCGTTGTTGATCGCGGAAGGCTACTCTACCATTCTCGACGCAGCCGCTTGAGCTGTTGAGCGGACTCGAAATAGGGCAAGGGCGTTGCCGATCGTGGGAGAGCCCCCTGGCGTGCAGGTTTCTCATACAAAGGCGTGACATCTGGGGGGGGGGTTAACCTCATATAAGAAAGAACACATAAGGGTTCAGTGCAACTTAGCTTTTGTTTGCAATCGCTCGAGTGCCGATCTTCTGGCCTCCTTTCTTCTCCGGGTCACGAAGATGAAGGAGTGCCGGGCTAACTGCTAAAGCCGATTCTCACAACTGCGCCCCCTAACTGGCGCGCCAGAGATGTCGGTGGGAACGACACCTATGGGATCACAAGAATCCCTACTATGGTTGGCGGGGCGCGGGGTCGTGAGAAGAGCGGATCAAGCAGATAGCACACGGTTCGTTTATCCAGGTTCGGCCCGCGAGGATGCGTAAAACCCTACTCCTGCTTTGGTGGATTATATATCTGTGTTCTTGAGCTAGCTATGGGGCGTGAGGAGCTCCAAAAAGCCGAATCCTTCCTCTGGTCGCCTCGGGCCTCCTTTTATAGAAAAAGGGGTTGCCACAGTGGCACACAGGAGGTGGAAAGGGTACAGTGATGCGAGGTTATCCCTCGTATTACATGACAAGGCGCATTTAATGCGTCTTGCTTAGGTGTCCTTGCTTTATCGGGAACGGGGGAGAAACATGTCTCGTCCGTCGCCGCTCCTTCTTGTGTCGACACGCGCCCTGGCCAGCGACGCCCGAGATGCCATGTAGGTAGGCAGGCAGCTGAGGTGGCGCAATGGTGGGTCTTCACCAAGATCTGCATGCCGCCACGTAGGTGCCTGCCCAGCTGGTTGGGTCGGCAGCTGCATGCGAACGGCGGTGGAGGTTTAGTCGGCGTGGGCCTGGTGGTGGTCCTGCGGATGTCCTTGGCAAGGGCCTTGCCGGGGCCCCGACAAGGGTTTTGCCGAGGCGCCTCCTGTTATCCCCGGCAAGGTGCTTGCCGGGGGCCTTGTGGTTTTCCTCGGTTGGGATCCCGCCAAGGGTCGTCATCTTCTATAGTGTGTATCTGATCTTGAATATCTTCACAAAGATCTGCATGCCACCACGGGGATGTTTCCCGAATCCTTGCCCCATGGGGGCAGTGGACTCAAGGGTGATTTGCTCCGTAGGTGTGGGGCGAGTTGCCACGGCAAGGGTCTTGCCGGGGTTGCTAAAACTGTCTCCCGGCAAGGATCTTGCCGGGGGAGTCCGCTTCGTCCCCTTTGCTCTTCGTGGTCTTGGCCTTGGCGTCGTTCTAGTTCTCTTGAGCTTTGGTCTTACCCTGGCTCACCTGCCTTGCCTTGCTTGGTGTGGTGGTGCCCGTGGCTCAGACTGCCCGTGCACAGTTATAGGGGTACAAAAAGTGTACCCCTCTTTTTGTACACCGACAACATGGAATCTGCAGAAATGTCAAGTAATGCTCAACGTCACAACCGGCCATATAGGTATGAGCCGGTGCAGGCTGGAGCTCTTAATTTGGTGGATCAGGAGAGGATTCGTCAAGAGGCGGAACGGGCGGCTCAGATAGCAGCAGAGCAAGCGGCTCACCAAACCTTTCCGGCTTATCCAACAACCTCGGTTGAGGCAGGGGTGGCTACAAGAACCGGAGGCGTACCTTGCCTGGTCCCAGTCATACACAATGAGCGGTTGCCCAAGGATTTCAAGGGACCTCATAAGGTGCCTAACTACACGGCTGACTTACAGCCGGGGGCTTGGATTGAGAGTTATGAGATGGCTATGGAGCTATTGGAGGTTAGTGATGCTGCAATGGCCAAGTATTTTACCATGATGTTGGATGGAACGGCTCGGGCCTGGTTGAAAGGATTACCACCCAACTCCATTGGCTCATGGGCAGAGTTAAAGGCACGGTTCATCCAGAACTTTAAAGACACGTGTAAACAGCCAATGTCGATTGTGGATCTGACCAATTGCAAGCAAGAGGATGGAGAATCTACAACCCATTGGGTGCACCGGTCAAGGAGATAATACATTCATCTGATAAGATGGATGTCGGCTCAGCAGTTTTGATGTTGGAGAAGAATTGCCGTTTTGAGCCTCTGAAGCAGAAGTTGGGGCGGCTTAAACGTGACTGTAATGACATGGGAACGTTGATGGCGGCTCTTGTCAAGTATGCCGATTCTGACACCACCAAAGACCCGACATCTGATGAAGAAATATCAACGAAGGGAAAGAAGAATGGCAAAGGTCACCAGCATAACCCGGCAAATCAAGGAGGTAATAAGCGTAAGGCTGATGAGTTTGTTGCTAATACTAATGCGCAGGGTGGTAATCAGCGGTGCAAGGGCAGACAACCCCCTCGATCGGGTGGGTCAGGCCCCACCCTTGAGCAGTTGTTGAATGAACCTTGTCGAAAACATGGCACCCGAGAGAAGCCAGCCACCCACTTGTGGAAGGATTGCACGATCATGAAGGCGTTTAAAAATTCAAACGCATTTGATGGTGGTCACGGCCCGGGTGGCGGCCCAGGTGGAGGCGGCTTCCAGGGCCGGGGCGCCGGTTCAAGCGGAGGAGGTTTTCATGGTCAGGGACACCCTGGTCACCAGGGAGGATATAATCAGCAACACAACCAAGGGAATCAACAACAGCAACAATCCGGCTATCAGAGCAACCCGAAGCAGTTGAGTAGCGGACAGTATCATGTCTTTACTACCAGTTTATGTAAGAGAGACCAGAAACTCCACAAGAGGGACGTCAATGCCGTTGAACCGGCAATCCCACGTTATCTAAGTTGGTCGGAGCATCCTATTGTGTGGAGCAGAGAGGATCACCCACCCCGGGTTGATAATCCGGGTCACTTGGCTTTGGTAGTGGCACCTCAGGTTGGTTGGTACAAGTTTACTAAGGTACTCATGGATGGAGGCAGCGGCATCAACATCCTTTACTATGAGACGTTCCGCCGGATGGGATTGACGGATAAAAAACTTAAACAATCCAACACTGTTTTTCATGGTATAGTACCCGGTAAGTCAGCATACCCAGTTGGTAAGATCGAGCTGGAGGTAGCCTTTGGGGATGAGTATGACTCCAGGGCAGAAAAATTAACCTTTGAAGTGGTTAAGATCAAAAGCCCATATCATTCACTGTTTGGGCGACCGGCTTATGCCAAGTTCATGGCTCGGCCGTGTTACGTGTATTTACAGCTCAAGATGTTGGGTCACAAGGGCACCATTACAGTCCATGGGAGCCGGAAGATCGCCTTGGAATGTGAAGAGGGGGATGCTGCCTATGCTGAACCTGTTTGTGCAACAGAGGAGTTGAAATTCTACAAGGATCATGTTGACCCGGCGGACATGACGTCATTAAAGAATCCAACAACAGAGCATGAGCCAGAGTTAAAGTTCAAATTGGCGGATGACACTAAGATGGTTGACTTTGTTCCTGGCGATTCATCCAAACAGTTCATCATCAGCGCAAACTTGGATCCAAAATAGGAAAGCGCGCTCATCGAGTTCATTCGTGAGAACCGGGACATCTTTGCATGGAAACCTTCAGACATGCTGGGTGTCCCGAGGGAATTCGGTGAGCACACTCTTAATATCAATCCAAAGTTCAAACCTGTCAGATAGTTTCTTCGCCGGTTCAATGAAGAAAGGCGCAAGGCCATTGGAGAAGAGGTGGCCCGGCTCTTGGGGCCAGGTTCATTGTGGAGGTCTTTCACCCAGAATGGTTAGCCAACCCGGTGCTCGTGCTAAAAAAGAATGGCACCTGGTGTATGTGTGTGGATTACATAGATTTAAACAAGGCATGTCCGGTTGATCCTTTTGCTCTTCCCCGTATTGATCAAATCATTGATGCTACGGCGGGTTGCGCACGGTTGAGTTTCTTAGATGCTTACTCTGGGTATCATCAGATTAAGATGGCAGTCAAGGATCAAGAGAAGACGACATTTATAACTCCTTTTGGGGCTTTCTGCTATGTGTCTATGCCTTTTGGGCTCAAGAGTGCTCAGGCGACTTACCAACGGTGTGTGCAGAATTTTCTTCATGATCAAATTGGGTGCAATGTTCATGCCTATGTGGATGATATAGTAGTAAAGTCCAGGGAAGAGGAAACCTTGGTCATAGACTTGAAAGAGACTTTTGATAATCTTCTGGTTTACAAGATGATGCTTAACCCGGCCAAGTGTGTTTTTGGAGTGCCAGCCGACAAACTTTTGGGTTTTCTGGTGTCCAACCGAGGTATTGAAGCTAACCCGGAGAAGATCAAGGCAATTACATCCCTGGCTAAACCAACCTGCGTCAATGATGTTCAACGACTGGCGGGTCGTGTGGCTGCTTTGAGCCGGTTCATAAGCCGGTTAGGGGAAAAGGCTATGCCTCTGTATCAGTTGATGAAGAAAACATTTGTGTTTGTTTGGAGCGATGCTGCGAATGCCGCTTTTGAGGATCTGAAGGCACAATTGGCTGAGCCGCCGGTCCTAGCTGCTCCAATTGAGAAAGAGCCGCTATTGTTATACGTAGCTGCCAACTCACGGGCCGTTAGTGTGGCTATGGTGGTAGAGCGCAAGGTGGCTGGCAAGGAGCATCCGGTTCAGCGGCCGGTTTATTATGTCAGTGAAGTGCTAATTGAGTCTAAGCAACGATATCCACATTGGCAGAAGCTTGTTTATGGGGTGTTCATGGCAAGCCGGAAGCTTAAGCATTACTTTCAGGGACATCCAATCACTATGGTTAGCTCTGCTCCTTTGGGAGACATTATTCAAAACAGAGAAGCTTCAGGGCGAGTTGCCAAGTGGGCAATTGAGCTTGGGTCTCATGGGCTGAAGTATGTTCCACGCACTGCGATTAAGTTTCAAGCCCTGGTTGACTTCATCAATGACTGGACAGAGATGCAGATGCCAGAAGAAAAGCCGGACAATACATATTGGACTATTCATTTTGATGGGTCTAGGCAATTGGAGGGCTCGGGGGCTGGAGTTGTATTACCTTCCCCACGAGGTGATAAATTTTGTTATGTGTTACGATTGATGTTTCCGTGCACTAACAACACAACAGAGTATGAAGCATTGCTCCATGGTCTTCGAGTGGCAAAGGAGATGAGCTTGAGCCGGGTCAGATGTCTTGGTGATTCAGATCTAGTGGCTCAGCAGGTGTCTGGCAAGTGGGATTCCAAAGACCCTCTCATGGCGGCTTATCGCCGAGAGGTCGATGCTGTTGTAGGGTATTTTAAAGGTTATCAGGTGGAACACATTGACCGTCGAAAGAACGAAGCAGCTGATGCTTTGAGCCGGCTGGGGTCTCAATGTAAGCCGGTACCACCCAACACCTTTTTAGATGTTTTGCATAACCCCTCTGTCAAGTTGCCCACAGAAGAAGATTTAGCTGTTCCTGACCCGGAGGCGCAGTTGGTGGCGGCTGTTCATGTCATCCCAGATTGGATAGTGCCGTTCTTGGCTTACATGACCCAGGGAGAATTGCCAGCAGATGAGACTCTGGCTCGACAGATAACCCGGCGATCTAAGTCCATGACGATTTCGGATGGAGAGTTATTTCATCGCAGTGTTTCCGGAGTGTTTCAACGGTGTGTTTCCCCTGAAGAAGGTCAAGAAATCCTTCGTGAGATCCATGAAGGCGATTGTGGTCATCACGCCGGGTCAAAATCTTTAGTGGCCAAGGTGTTTCGTCATGGTTTTTACTGGTTGCCGGCTCACGTTGATGCAGAAGATCTGGTCAGTAGATGTGATGGATGTCATAAATTTGCACGGCGAGTGCATGTGCCGGCTCAAGAGCTCCGGATGATTCCAATCACTTGGCCATTTGCAGTCTGGGGGCTTGACATGGTGGGACCTTTCAAAAGGTCTAAGGACAAGAAGACACATCTCCTGGTGGTTGTTGATAAGTTTACTAAATGGGTTGAGGCGGAGCCTATGAGTAAGTGTGATGCAGCCACGACGGTTCAGTTCATGAAAAAAATAATCTTCCGTTTCGGTTTTCCACGCATTATTATCATAGACAATGGCACCAATCTATCCCAAGGGGCTATGGAAGAGTTTTGTCAGCGAGAGCACATCCGGATTGATGTTTCTTCTGTAGCTCATCCTCAATCCAATGGTCAAGCTGAGAGAGCCAATCAGGAAATTATGAAAGGGCTAAAACCCCGGCTTATGGTTCCTTTACAGCGAATGCCGGGTTGTTGGGTAGAGGAGTTGCCTTCAGTGTTATGGAGCATCAATACTACACCCAACAGGTCTACGGGTTACACACCCTTCTTCATGGTTTATGGGGCAGAAGCAGTATTGTCCAGTGACATTCGTCATGACTCGCCCCGCGTGGCGGCTTATGTTGAAGCTAACAATGAAAAAGCCAGACAGGATGCGCTTGACTTGTTGGATGAAGAAAGAGACTTAGCAGCAGCACGGTTAGCAATCTATCAACATGACCTGCGTCGTTATCACAGCCGCCGGGTTAAGACCAGGACTTTTCAGGAAGGCGTCTTGGTGCTCCGGCTCATCCAAGATCTTTCAAATGCACACAAGTTATCCCCACCTTGGGAAGGACCCTTTGTGGTCAGTAAAAATTTAAACAACGGGTCTTACTACCTCATTGACGTTCGAGAGCATGCAGACTCACGTAAGTCGGAAGAGGAGACCCGTCGGCCGTGGAACATTGCTCAACTTCGGCCGTACTATACCTGAGCCACCGGCTCTCATCATGTACATACGTTCACATTGTATATACGATGATAAGCAATAAAGTAAGACCATCGGTCTCTTTTCTTTTCAAAGATTATGCATCTTTATTATTTTTTCACAAATGACCATTGAGGAGCAGATCATATTTGAATCAAGTTTAACCTTTTCTAGTCCGGCTTATGATCGTATTCGAATCTAGCTGTAAATCTCAAGGTCACTTGGGGGCTTCCTGTTCAAACATAGGTCGTATTCGAACCAAAGAGAACATAGCTGTCGTAACCCTTTTGATCGGCTCAAGGCCAAACTCACTTGGGGGCTTCTTGATCGTATACGAATCATAGCTTAACCCCTTTTGAGCCGACTTGGATTGTATTCGAATCAGGGTCGTTAAAAACCTCTCAAGGTCATTTGGGGGCTTCCTGTTCAAACATAGGTCGTATTCAAACCAAAGAGAACATACCTGTCGGTACCCTCTTGATCAGCGCAATGCCAAAGCCACTGGGGGCTATATGGTCGTATTCGAACCTTAGCTTAACCCCTTTGGTCCGGTTTACTGATCGTATTCGAATCAGAAACCCCCAATCTTTTAAATACATAGTTAAAATTATGTTTGTTATCTGTTGCTTGCCTTTGATTTTTTGTTGTTTCAATATTACAAATGAGATGGCCTGATTCTCTTCGCCGGCTCAATTATTGGACAACAAAGCCGCCCGGGTTATCCAAGCCGGTGGTCTAAGGATCCGAAGGTACGAGTTACTGAGATATGATGATTATTGAATATTTAAGGAGTCTTAACTTTTATATTGAATTCTCAAATTCATCACCCGGGTTATTTAAACCGGCGATCTCAGGATCACCAAGGACAAGGTATGGTTTTTACTTACACGCGCTTATCGGCTGCATTAACTTCAGAGTTGGTATTAAACCTTATCCTTTATTTATATTTGTCTGTGTTTTTTGAGGTGGAAATATGGGCTATAAATTAGGTGTTTAAGCCCAGTTGGTTCTAAACCGCCTTGCCAGGTTTTTTCCTTGTGTTCACAGGAACAGAGTTCAAACATTGCAGAGACAAGCATTAAACGATGCATAAGAAAGTATTAAGCATTGGCATCTGGAAGCACAAATTCATGTAGATGTGTTTTATGCGCGATGGCATAAGCAAATAGGCGGTGTTTTAAACAGCTAAGCTATTACAAGACTTTAATAAGCCCGTGAAGATGATCACTGTCCTTCCCTCGCCGGTTCACCATCTTGAGTCTGTTGGAAGTTGGATTTTGACCAGTCAAAGCCATTCATGGCGACAAATTCAGCTTCGTCGTCAATAAGGCCGACCGGGTCAATTTCCGGGGCAAATGTATCTTCTCTCATGGGTGGTATCAGATCGGCAACTTTGTATGAAGGGGTGGCCATCTTCTTATTTGCACTGTCAAAACCCGGCTGGTATTTGTCCACATTGGTGTCATCTCCAAGGCTAGTCGCCTGAGGCCAGACTTCACGGACGCAGGCTATAAAGTCATCTTGATCAAAAGGAGACCTGTCCTCCTTCACAGTAGGATAGCCCCTTGCAACATCCGCCGGGTCTAGGTCTGGTACCCAAGCTTTGGAGCGGCTTTGGGAAGTCAGTGCACCGGCTCGCGCACAGGAGCGTTTTCCCTCTTGAAATCTAGCAGGAAGGATGGATAGCTTCTTCAGGACATCGCTAAGCCGGTTGGATCCTTGATTTACCGGAGAGATAGCGGCCAGAGCCCATTGTGTACCAATGTACAATTGTTGTACCAAGGTGTATACTGCCTTCAATTTAATCAATGGGTCTTGGCTGAGATTTTTGCTTCGCGGACCTGTATATTTTTAACAGAGTCAGTTGGCGGATCATATTCCGGTTTGACGAAAATTATATTCAAGATCAATTCAAATGACTTACCAAAAATCGCAGCAACCATCTGAGATACCCGGCCCTTCAAATTGTTCGGCTCTGTTGAAATT
This sequence comes from Triticum aestivum, assembly GCF_018294505.1. NCBI lineage: Eukaryota > Viridiplantae > Streptophyta > Magnoliopsida > Poales > Poaceae > Triticum > Triticum aestivum. Next base: position 522,276,626 of record NC_057812.1, read on the forward strand.
TCTTTCAGAGCTGTTTCGGCTGTCTCAGCTCGGCGGGTCAGGAGTGTTTTCTCATTCTCCCAAGTTTTCTCTTTGGCAGCAAAATTGGTCTTCAAAGTTTCCATTTCAGAAAGGCTCATTTGCAATTTGGAGGTGGAAGATTTGATTTCTGACTCCTAGCTTGCTAGCCGGGTCTTTGCGTCAGTCAATTGGGAGTTCAGTTTAGATAATGCATTCTGTGAAACATTCCAATAAGTCAAGATTTGGTTTTCAATTCCAATATACATATTCAAAATACAAAGTCCCAAGTACTTTACGAATAAACCACCTGGCACTTGGGGGCTAATGTATGCAAATCAAATTTTTGTGACTCTACCAGCATATTAGAAGTCCCAAGTCCTTTACAAAGTAACATCACTTGGCACTTGGGGGCTAATGTACACAGTTCAACAAGGTTATCAAAGATAAACCGGAATGTTAAGTATTTTACAGATGGTGTTCAATTCTGAAGTACCGATTCATTAATGCTTAAATAAACCGGTCCTTGGGGGCTACAGGTGAAGTCTTGTTCTACCAATATCAAGCAAAGATTCAGAAGTAAAATTATCAGTCTATATTGTAAGTCTATAGGTTATTCTGTTTCTCTCATAATCTACAGACTTGGGGGCTGAAGGAATATTGATAAACCGGAAATTACATACCTCATACTTCAATTGAAGCTGCTTGACCATCTCAATCTCAGAATCACGACTGGAGTGTACATGACTGAGATAGCCGGATAAGATATCACTGGCATTAAGACGGTCATAATTGGCAACATCAAGACGAACCTTCCGCCTCTCCAAAGCTTCTTGCTTAGCTGTGCACCGTGCCAAAACCGTCGAGTTCCCCGGCTCAACATAGCGGCTCCCAGTTATATGAACATCTTAAACATGGGGAGACGGTGGGCCGGTTGAGCTTGATGGAATAGTTGCAGAAGGGTTAATAGTGTTCTTGACAAGGGATGGCTCTGGAGGATTTGCTTCATGAACAATAGGCGGGTCTTCTGGGGCGACAGTCAATGGAGAAGGTGGCCTTGCCGGCTCAGATGCCAGTACTGGCGGGTCTTCCATTGGTTTTGTTGCCTTCGCTTTTTTGGACTTAGCTTTACCACTGAATAAAAATATTGCAGGATAATCAGCATTAAGATAACAATTGATCAAACTCAAAAGAAAAAATGGTTTTTAATTACCCAGGAGTAGTCTTGAAAGCCGGAAATTGTGTTTGTGATGAGTCGCCCGAGAAACGAGACACCTCCTGAAAAGGTAAATGAAAGGAGTTAAAGAAAATACAAGGAGCAGGATTCATTAAAACAAAGGTAAGGACAGTAATAAGTAAACCTCGTTCGGACGTTTCCGAGGGGTCTATTCAGGGACGACAGCCGACAAATCTTCAATCTCAACTTCACGACGGCTTTCATGCTGCTCTTTTTTCAAATGAAAGTTGGGATCCAAGTAAGCTAAGGGGTTAGAAAACCTTACTTTACGGATCACTCGTCGAACTTTGTGTCTTGGTAAGGGCTCTGAGTCAGAGGAAATGATAGTTACCTCTGCTTCCCCGGCCTAGCTAGCCCCAGTGTCATCCTGGTAAGGATCAGTATCAATAAGATTGTTAAAAAATTGGCCAAGAGAATCAAGGGCTACCTTCGAGTTAGACGAGTCATCAAGCTTCATTAAATCCTCAGCAATAGTTTTCTTCTTCTTCTTCTTCTTTGATTTCCGGGTCGTCTTCTTGGTGTTCATAGCGGCGGCTTTCGCCTTCTTGGCAGCTTCATAGTCATATTTCACCTTCCAGAAGTCAGAATTGGCCTGTAAAGACAAGAAGAAAGATCAGTATTAAGTACAAATAGCTGAGCAAAACACGAAGACAAAGAGATTAGAATGTACTTACTTATGGCGCCGGATTAATCTTGCAAAAGGGACTCAACCCAACAATACTGCAATCTTCGTACTTCCCATTTACCAAAAGAGTTGACATCAAAACAATGTCTTCTTCGGTGAGTTCAATTGAGCTGTAACGAAGAGAGTTGTCCGGGCTTCCGTCATATTCATACATCAGTTTGGACCGACGGCCTAATGGAATAACCCGCCATGAGATCCAGCAGCGGGTCAGATCTACTCCGGTTAAACCTTTGCCCAACAAAGCATTGATTTTTCTGATGGAGGGAAGTAGCTTCTTGCGTTCAGCAATGGTGAGCTTATCCGGAAGGGTGAACTTGGAGTCAAGACGACCGGGGCGGTAACCCGGCAAAGGCTTCTAGTTTGCTGGAGAAATATCCGGACAATAAAACCAAGTTTGATTCCAGTCCTTTGGGTGACTTGGTAAGATGATAAGAGGGAAAACAGCACCCTGGCGGTGCTGAATTGAGATGCCTCCAAGTTCCAAGCTAGGACCATTTGGGTATTCGTTCTGCCGGTTTAGATAAAAGTACTCCCTAAACAGCTCTACGATGGGCTCTTGCTGAAGATACACCTCACAGAGTACTTGAAAGTTCCAAATTTTGGAAATGGAATTGGGTCCAAGGTCCTGAGGGTGGAGTTTGAAAAAAATGAAGGACCTCTCTGAAGAATTTTGAACCGGGCGGTGAGAAGCCACGATTCATGTGGTCAGTGAAGACAATCACTTCTCCATCTTTTGGATTGGGGCGTTCTTCCTCCGGGTCAGGAGCACGATAAGACATGACATTCTTCGAAGGCAGAAACACAATGATGAAGAACTCCTTTAACCGTTCCCCCGTTATGGACGAAGGGACCCAGTTACTGACGGTGGGTGTCTTTGATGGCATGATGTGTAGAGAGCTGAAAAATAGATAATAATATGCCGGTTCAGCCTACGGTCAGTTATAAAACAAGCAATGGCGGTTTAACTAAGGGCTAATGACATATAAGGAAAAGAGAGCCGGTGCGGTAAACCGCCATGACTATAGATTCTTTCAGAAAGTGGATTCCGCTAAGTATTGGGACAAACAAGTTTCCCAAAGTGATTGATATTATTTCAGATCAAAAGGCTGTTTCAAAAAGGAAAATATTCTAGACCTAAAAACCTAGTACGGATGAGTTCGTCGATTATAAAGAAGCATCTATACAGGTAAAAGGGATCTACTGATATCAAAAATGAATGCCAAACAAGCTACCGCGCGAGTTATATCTCTTCTTTGGATCAAAAAGAAGTTACGGAGAAGATCTACAGATGATCCATGGCGAACAGGTGAAGAACACTGAAGAACTTGCAAACCTAGAACAGATCTGGGTGTGTGAGAGAAGAAAACTTACGAGATGCAGGTCTGCCGCGAAGAATCGCCGCTTCCTCTGGTCGGACTCAGGGTAATGCAGCGGCCAAGCTTGATGACGACGATGAGAGTCGCGGCGGCAGCGTAGCTCGAGCAGCGATGGAGGTTGCGAGAGGAAGAAGATGAGGAAGAAAGGAGAATGGGAAGGACCGGCCGCGCGCCTATTTATAAGGGCAGATGTGAACAGGCGGGCGCGAAAATCAAGGAGACCCAATAATAATTATCCAACTGAACAGACGCCTCGATTCTCGGAAGGCATTAAAAAATGAAAGACCCGTTGTAAGATGATGTCATGAAGGTTTTTTGTGTTTTCAAAAGATGACGTCACGGCGGGTTACAGAAGTTTTTAGACAGAGGATGGATTCTGACTAAGTGTTGAAGATTGACAAAGAACAAAGTTCAGAGTCAACCTGGGGCCTAATGTTGGGGATATTACTATCAGCTAAGACCCGCCCAGGAGGGGCCGGGTCAGCTTCAATGGTGGGTTACGCAAGAAGTTCAGTAAACATCCAAGTTTGTAGTTTATTAAGTCTTATAGAAGGCCCAAAGGCCTGGGGCCGGCTTAAGGCCCGATATTGTAAAACGCCACATGTAAGGAAATACTTGTACAGAAAGACATGTAAAGAAAGTCACCGAGCCGGACATGATTATGAGCCGCCCGGGACTCTGTAGGCCACCTGGCGTCAACCCGTGTATATAAGGGGACGACCCAGTGGTGGTTGAGGGCAAGAAACAACAAGTCGATAACCAAGCCGGCGAGTTAAGCCTCTTGGTGATCGAAACCTTAGCAATACCAAACCCAACTAGACGTAGGCTTTTACCTTCATCGTAAGGGGCCGAACTAGTATAAAACTCTCTCGTGTCCTTTGTCCCGATTAACCCCTTTAAGCTTCCTAGTGCGATGGCCCTACGACTAAGTCCTTGCTCTAGGACATCTGCCGTGACAATTCCACGACAAGAGTACTGCTGAAGACCTGATGAAGCTTGATGATACATCTGACTCGGAGGTAGCCCTTGATTCCCTTGGCCAATTTTTTAGCAATCTTATTGACACCGATCATTACCAGGATGGCACTGGGGCCAGTCAGGCTGGGGAAGCAGAGGTAACTATCATTTCCTCCGACTCAGAGCCCTTACCAAGACAAAGTTCGACGAGTGATCCGTAAAGTAAGGTTTTATAACCCTTTAGCTCACTTGGATCCCAACTTTCGTTTGAAAAAGCAGCAACATGAAAGCTGCCGTCAAGCTGGGATTGAATATGAACCAGCTGTCGTTCTTCAACAAACTCCTCAGAAACGTCCGAATGAGGTTTACTTATTTCTGTCTTTAACTCTGTTTAATGGATCCTTCTCCTTATATTTCTTTTAACTCTATTTTATCCTTTCAGGAGGTGTCTCGCTCTTCTGGCGACTCATCACAGACGCAATTCTCGGCTTTCAAGACCGCTCCCGGGTAATCAGAAATCCTCCTTTCTTTCGGGTTGTTCAATTGTATCTTTATACTGACAATCCTGCAACATTTTTTCTTAGTGGCCAAGCTAAATCCAAGAAAGCGAAGGCAGCTAAGCCGGCGGAAGACCCGCCGGTGCTGGCATCTGACCTGGATAGACATTCTTCTCCGTTAACTGATGCTCCAGAAGACCCGCCTATTGACACCGAAGCAAATCCTCCTGAGCAGTCATTTGACGAAACCATTATGAACCCTTCCACAATCGGACCATCAAGTTCAGCCAACCCGCCGTCTCCGTCTGCACAAGATGTTCAGATTACCAGGAGCCGCTTTATTGAACCGGGAACCCAACCATGCTGGCTCGGTGTACAACAAAACAAGAGGCATTGGAGAGGCAGAAAGTTCGCTTTGACGATCGTCTCAATGCCAATGATATTTTATCCGGCTATCTTAACCATGTACACTCCAGCCACGACTCTGAGATTGAAATGGTCAAACAACTACAGTTGAAATACGAGGTATGTTTTTCTGGCTTATCTGTATTCCTTCAGCCCCCAAGTCTTCAGATTATGAGAGAACCGAAATGACCTGTAGAGTTTAAAATATAGGCCGAGACCTTTACCTTTGAAACTTTTCTTGACTTTAAGAGATCAAAGCTTCACCTATAGTCCCCAAGGGCCAGTTCATTTTGATAACAAATGAACCGGTACTTTAAATTGTTTGGTTCCGTATTTAAAAGGCTTAATATTCCGGCTTAACCTTTGAGAAACTTGCTGAACTGTATACATTAGCCCCCAAGTGCCAAGTGTTGCTACTTTGGAAGGTACTTGGCACTTAAATATGTCTGTAGAGTCATAGAAATTTGATTTGGCATACATTAGCCCCCAAGTGTCAAGTGGTTTTTTGTAAAGTACTTGAGACTTGAATCTTGATTTTTGAATTTGAAACCAAATCTTGACTCATCTGAATGTTTTGCAGAATGCCTTATCTGAATTGAACTCTCAATTGACTGACGCGAAGACCCGGCTAGCGAGTCAGGAGACAGAAATCAAATCCGCTAACTCCAAACTGCAAATAAATCTCTCTGCCACGGAAATTTTAAAGACCAACTTTGCTACTAAGAAGAAAACTTGGGAAGAGGAAAAAACGCTTCTGACCCAACGTGCTGAGACAGCCAAAACAACTCTGAAAGAGATTTCAACAGAGTTGAACGGGTTAAAGGGCCATGTGTCTCAAATGGTAGCTGCTATCTTTGGTAAGCTGTCTGACTTTAACTTTTGTGTGCTTTTTGCCGATCCGGAGTATAATCCGCCAACTAACTTTGTGTGTAAAATTTATGCAAGTCCTCAAAGAAAAAAATCTGAGCCAAGACCTGTTGATCAAATTGAAGGCAGTATATACTTTGGTTGAACAACTGTATATTGGTGCACAGCGGGATCTGGCCGCCATCTCTCCTGCTAATCAAGGACCCAACCGGCTCAGCGACGTCCTGAAGAAACTATCCATCCTTCCTGCCAGGTTTCAAGAAGTAAAACGCTCCTGCGCATGAGCCAGAGCTTTGACTGCTCTGAGCCGCTCCAAGGCTTGGGTGCCAGACCTAGACCCAGCGGACATGGCAAGAGGCTATCCCACCGTGAAGGAAGACAGGTCTCCTTTTGATCAGGATGGCTTCATGGCTTGCGTGCGCGGAGTCCGGCCTCAGGCAACTACCCTTGGAGATGATACCAATGTTGATAAATACCAGTCGGGTTTTGATAGTGAGAATAAGAAGATGGCCACTCCCTCATACAAGGTAACAGATTTGATCCCACCAGTGAGAGAAGACACATTTGCCCCGGAAGTTGACCCGGTCAGCCTGATCGATGACGAAGCCGAATTTGTCACTGTGAATGGTTTTGATTGGTCAAAACCCAACTTCCAGCCAATAGAAGGTGGTGAACCGGCGAGGGAGGAACAATGATCATCTTCATGGGCTTATAAAGCCTTGTAATAACTTAGTGGTGAAAATACTGCATGCGTTGCGTATGCCATCGCGCATAAAACACTTTTATGTGAGTCTGTGTTTCCTGATGCCAATGTATGCATCGTATTTAATGTTTGTTTCTGCAATGTTTGAATTATGTTCCTGTAAATACAAAGAAAAGACTGGCTTGGTGGCTTAGAACCAAACGGGTTAGAACACCCAATTTATAGCCAATACGTTTACCACAGTAAGAACCAGAGACAGATATAAATAAAGGACAAGGGCTGAAACTAACTCTTTAGTTAATGCAGCAGGTAAGTGCGTATAAGTAATAACCATACCTTGTCCCTTTTGATCCTTAGACCGCCGGTTTAAATAACCCGGGTGATGAATTTGATAATTCAATCTTTATGAGAAGCCAATGCTTTTTTGAATACTCAATGATTACTATACCTTGGTAGGTTGCACCTTTTGATCCGTAAGCCGCTGGTGTGAATGACCCGGGCGGCTGTGTTGTCAAATAGTCAAGTCGATGAAGAAGACCAGGCTAATTGTTTGTAATATTGAAACAACAAAAAACTAAAAGGCAAGCAATAGATAATAAGCATAATTTAATCCTGTATTCAAAATGTGGGGGTTTCTGATTCGAATACGATCAGTAAATCGGACCAAAGGGGTTAAGCTAAGGTTCAAATATGACCATATAGCCCCCAGTGGCTTTGGCGTTGCCTCGATCAAGAGGGTACTGATAGCTATGTTCTCTTTGGTTCGAATACGACCTATGTCTGAACAGGAAGCTGCCAAATGACCTTGAGAGGTTTTTAACGACCCTGATTCGAATACGATCCAAGTCGGACCCAAAAGGGGTTAAGCTATGATTCAGATACGATCAAGAAGCCCCCAGGTGAGTTTGGCCTTGAGCCGATCAAGAGGGTTACGACAACTATGTACTATTTGGTTCGAATACGACCTATGTTTGAACAGGAAGCCCCCAAGTGACCATGAGATTACAGCTAGATTCGGATACGATCATAAGCTGGACCAAAAAGGTTAAACTTGATTCAAATATGATCAACTCCTTAATAGTCATTTGAAAAATAAGGAATAACAAAGATGCATAATCTTTGAAAAGAAAAGAGACTGATGGTCATACTTTATTGCTTAACATGGTATATACAATGTTAAAGTATGTACATGATGAGAGTCGGTGGCTCAGGTGTAGTATGGCCGAAGTTGAGCAATATTCCACAGCCGGCGGGTCTCTTCCTCCGACTTACGTGAGTCTTGGTGCTCTCGAACGTCAATGAGGTAATATGACCCGTTGTTTAAGTTCTTACTGACCACAAAGGGTCCTTCCCAAGGTGGGGATAACTTGTGTGCATCTAACAGATCCTGAATGAGCTGGAGCACCAAGTCGCCTTCCTGAAAAGTCCTGGACTTAACCCGGCGGCTGTGATAACGACGTAGGTCCTGTTGATAAATTGCTGACCGGGCTGCCGCTAAGTCTCTTTCTTCATCCAACAAGTCAAGTGCATCCTGTCTGGCTTGTTCATTATTGGCTTCAACATAAGCCGCCACATGGGGCAAGTCATGACGGATGTCACTAGGCAACACTGCTTCTGCTCCATAAACCATGAAGAAAGATGTGTAACCTGTAGACCTGTTGGGTGTGGTGTTGATACTCCACAGCACCGAGGGTAACTCCTCTACCCAACAACCCGGCGTTCGCTGTAAAGCAACCATAAGCCAGGGTTTGAGCCCTTTCAAAATTTTCTGATTGGCTCTCTCAGCTTGACCATTGGATTGAGGATGAGCTACAGAAGAAACATCAAGCCGAATATGCTCTCGTTGACAAAACTCCTCCATAGCCCCTTGAGAAAGATTAGTGCCATTGTCAGTGATAATACTGTGTGGAAAACCAAAACGGAAGATCACCTTTTTCATGAACTGAACCGTCATGGCCGCGTCACACTTACTCACAGGCTCCGCCTCAACCCACTTGGTGAATTTATCAACTGCCACCAGGAGATGTGTCTTTTTATCCTTAGATCTTTTGAAAGGTCCCACCATGTCAAGCCCCCAGACCGCAAACGACCAAGTGATTGGAATCATCCGGAGCTCTTGAGCTGGCACATGCGCTCGTCGTGCAAATTTTTGACATCCATCACATCTACTAACCAGATCTTCTGCATCAGCGTGAGCCATCAACTAGTAAAAACCGTGACGAAACGCCTTGGCCACCAAAGATTTTGACCCGGCGTGATGACCACAATCACCTTCATGGATCTCATGAAGGATTTTTTGACCTTCTTCGGGGGAAACACACCGCTGAAATGCTTCAGAAACACTGCGATGATATAACTCTCCATCCGAAATCGTCATTGACTTAGACCGCCGGGTTATCTATCGAGCCAAGGTCTCATCCGATGGCAACTCTCCCCGGGTCATGTAAGGCAAGAACGGTACTGTCCAATCTGGGATGACATGAAGAGCCGCCACCAACTGCACCTCCGGGTCAGGAACAGCTAAATCTTCTTCTATGGGCAACTTGACAAAGGGGTTATGCAAAATATCCAAAAAGGTGATAGGTGGCACCGGCTTACGCTGAGACCCCAACCGGCTTAAGGCATCAGCCGCTTCGTTCTTTCGACGGTCAATGTGCTCCACCTGATAACCTTTAAAATGCCCTGCAACATCATCCACCTCCCGGCAATAAGCCGCCATGAGAGGGTCCTTGGAATCCCACTTGCCAGATACCTGTTGAGCCACTAGATCTGAGTTGCCAAGACATCTGACCTGGCTCAAACTCATCTCTTTCGCCACTCGAAGACCATGGAGCAAGGCTTCATACTCTGTTGCGTTATTGGTGCAAGGAAACATCAACCGTAACACATAACAAAATTTGTCACCTCGTGGGGAAGTTGACACAACTCCAGCCCTTGAGCCTTCCAACTGTCTGGACCCATCAAAATGAATAGTCCAACACGTGTTGTCTGGTTTCTCTTCTGGCATCTGCATCTCTGTCCAGTCATTGATGAAGTCAACCAGTGCTTGAGATTTGATCGCAGTACGCGGCACATACTTCAACCCATGAGACCCAAGCTCAATTGCCCACTTGGCGACTCGCCCAGTGGCTTCTCTGTTTTGAATGATGTCTCCCAAAGGAGCAGAGATGACCACAGTGATTGGGTGACCCTGGAATTAATGTTTAAGCTTCTGGCTTGCGATGAGTACCCCATATACGAGTTTCTGCCAATGCAGATATCGTTGCTTGGACTCAATCAACTCCTCACTGACGTAGTAAACCGGCCATTGAACTGGATGTTCCTTTCCAGCCTCCTTGCGCTCCACCACAATAGCCACACTAACAGCCCGTGAGTTGGCGGCTACATATAATAACAACGACTCTTTTTCAACTGGAGCAGCAAGAACCGGCGGCTCAGCAAGCTGTGCCTTCATATCCTCAAAAGCAGTATTTGCAGCATCACTCCAAATAAAAGCATTTGTTTTCTTCATCATCTGATACAAAGGCATTGCCTTCTCCCCTAACCGGCTTATGAACCGCCTCAAGGCAGCAACACGACCCGCCAGCCGCTGAACGTCATTGATGCACGTTGGTTTGGCTAAAGACGTAATTGCCTTGATTTTCTCCGGGTTAGCTTCAATACCTCGGTTGGATACCAAAAAACCCAAGAGCTTGCCAGCTGGGACTCCAAAAACACACTTGGCCGGGTTAAGCATCATTTTGTAGATCCGGAGATTATCGAAAGTCTCTTTCAGATCTATGACCAAGGTTTCCTCCTTCCTGGACTTTACCACGATATCACCCACGTAAGCATGAACATTACACCCGATTTGATCGTGAAGACAATTCTACACACAACGTTGGTAAGTCGCCTGGGCACTCTTAAGCCCAAAAGGCATAGACACATAGCAAAAAGCTCCAAAAGGAGTAATAAAAGCTGTCTTCTCCTGATCCTTGACCGCCATCTTAATCTGATGATAACCGGAATAAGCATCCAAGAAACTCAAACATGCGCAACCCACCGTAGCATCAATGATCTGATCAATACGGGGGAGAGCAAAAGGATCAGCCGGACAAGCTTTGTTCAGATTGGTGTAATCTACACACATACGCTAGGTGCCATTCTTTTTGAACACGAGCATCGGGTTAGCTAACCACTCTGGGTGAAAGACCTCTACAATGAACCCGGCCACCAAGAGCCGGGCCACCTCTTCTCCAATGGCCTTGCGCCATTCTTCATTGAACCGTCGGAGAAACTGTCTAACAGGTTTGAACTTTGGATCAACATTAAGAGTGTGCTCAGCGAGTTCCCTCGGGACACCCGGCATGTTTGAAGGTTTCCATGCAAAGGTGTCCCTGTTCTCATGGATGAACTCGATGAACGCGCTTTCCTATTTCGGATCCAAGTTTGCACTGATAATGAACTTCTTGGATGAGTCACCAGGCACAAAGTCAACAATCTTGGTGTCCTCAGCTGATTTGAATTTCAACACCGGCTCATGCTCTGTTGTTGGTTTCTTTAATGACGTCATGTCTGCCGGATCAACATGATCCTTATAAAACTTTAACTCCTCTGTTGCACAAATAGATTCGGCATAGGCGGCATCACCTTCTTCACACTCCAAGGCTATCTTCCGGCTCCCATGTACTGTAATGGTGCCCTTATGACCCGGCATCTTGAGCTGTACACATAACACGGCCGAGCCATGAACTTGGCATAAGCCGGTCGCCCGAACAGAGCATGATATGGGCTTTTGATTTTAACCACCTCAAAGGTTAATTTTTCTGCTCTGGAGTCGTACTCATCCCCAAAGGCTACTTCCAGTTCAATCTTACCAACTAGGTATGCCGATTTACCAGGTACCACACCGTGAAAAACAGTGTTGGATTGTTTAAGATTTTTATCAGTCAATCCCATCCGGCGGAATGTCTCATAGTAGAGGATGTTGATGCTGCTGCCTCCATCCATGAGCACCTTAGTGAACTTGTATTGACCAACCTGAGGTGCCACTACCAAGGCCAAGTGACCCGGATTATTAACCCGGGGCGGGTGATCCTCTCTGCTCCACACAATAGGCTGCTCTGACCAACGTAGATAACGTGGAACCGCCGGCTCAACGGCATTGACGGCCCTCTTGTGAAGCTTCTGGTCCCTCTTACATAAACTAATGGTAAATACATGGTATTGCCCACTACTCAGCTGCTTCGGGTTGCTCTGATAACCGGTTTGTTGCTGCTGATTATCTTGGCCGGGTTGCTGATTATATCCTCCTTGGTGACGAGGATAGCCCTGACCGTGGAAACCTCCTCCACCTGAACCGGTGCTCGGGCCGTGAAAACCGCCTCCTACTAAACTGCCACCTGGGCCGTGACCTCCATCAAACACGTTTGAATTTTTAAAAACCTTCATGATCGTACAATCTTTCCACAGGTGGGTGGCTGGCTTCTCCCGGGTGCCGTGCTTTGGACAAGGTTCATTTAATAACTGCTCAAGGGTGGGACCTGACCCGCCCGACCGAGGGGGCTGTCTGCCCTTGCGCCATTGATTACCGCCCTGTGCATTGGTGTTAGCAACAAACTCGTCAGCCTTACGTTTATTACCTCCCTGATTTGTCGGGTTATGCTGGTGACCCTTGCCATTGTCGTTCTTCTTTCCCTTCATTACCTTTTCTTCATCAGACACCGGGTCTTTGGTAGTATCATAATCAGCATACTTGACGAGAGCCGCCATCAACGTTCCCATGTCATTACAGTCACGCTTGAGTCGCCCCAGCTTCTGCTTCAGAGGTTCAAAACGGCAATTCTTCTCCAACATTAAAACTGCTGAGCCGGCATCCATCTTATTAGATGAATGTATTATCTCCTTGACCCGGCGCACCCAATGTGTAACACCCTAGATGTAAAACTTCCCATTTTGCCAATATATCCATCTTGTTCTTCATCAATTTCAAGTGGTTTTCCTCTTTGTGGGTTTCATTTTGAATTTGTTTTGTTTGCCCTTGCATTATCTTGTTATCACTTGTCATATTTCTTTTGCCATCCATTGTTGCATTATGGCCTCATCATGTGTTTGCTTTGTGCTTGGTGTCACTGTGCATATCCCCATAATCATGTGCATCTTCATGTTGTGAGCATATTGCATTGAGGCATGTTCATTGGTATCCAAGCATCATCCTTCCCCTCCACTCATCACCACCTCTTCCCCTCTTTTCCTTCTTTGGCAAGTGCACCTCTACCCCCCTCCTTTAATGCTCATCTTTTTCCCAAAATTCTAGCACCATGCCTTGAAGCCCCCTACCAAATTTCACCTCTTTTGGAATTGTTTTGGTTGGGTTCAAAAATGCATCAAGTTTGAATTATAATTCAAACTTGGAATATTTTTCTACCTTTAAAAATTACCAAAGCAATTTTATTAAATACTACACAAATTCAGGGTCATGAGGATATTTTTATATTGCTCAAACTCCTCTCCTTGTCCCCTGTGCTTTTCCTTTTGTTTTTCTGTCTGAAGAAAATAAGAAAAGAAGAAGCGCAGCAGAGCAGCAGCAGCACCAACTGGGCCTTGGCCTCCTAGGCAGGCCTGTTGGAAATACGCCCTAGAGGCAATAATAAAATGGTTATTATTATATTTCCTTGTTCATGATAATTGTCTATTGTTCATGCTATAATTGTGTTATCCGGAAATCGTAATACATGTGTGAATACATAGACCACAACATGTCCCTAGTGAGCCTCTAGTTGACTAGCTCGTTGATAAATAGATGGTTATGGTTTCCTGACCATGGACATTGGATGCCATTGATAACGGGATCACATCATTAGGAGAATGATGTGATGGACCAGACCCAATCCTAAGCATAGCAAAAGATCGTGTAGTTCGTCTGCTAGAGCTTTTCTAAGTGTCAAGTATCATTTCCTTAGACCATGAGATTGTGCAACTCCCGGATACCGTAAGTGTGCTTTGGGTGTACCAAACGTCAGAACGTAACTGGGTGGCTATAAAGGTACACTACAGGTATCTCCGAAAGTGTCTGTTGGGTTGGCATGAATCGAGATTGGGATTTGTCACTCCGTATGACGGAGAGGTATCTCTAGGCCCACTCGGTAATGCATCATCATAATGAGCTCAGTATGACTAAGTAGTTGGTCACGGGATCATGCATTACAGAACGAGTAAAGTGACTTGCCGGTAATGAGATTGAACGAGGTATTGGGATACCGACGATCGAATCTCGGGCAAGTAACATACCGATTGACAAAGGGAATTGTATACGGGATTGCTTGAATCCTCGACATCGTGGTTCATCCGATGAGATCATCGTGGAACATGTGGGAGCCAACATGGGTATCCAGATCCCGCTGTTGGTTATTGGCCGGAGAGTTGTCTCGGTCATGTCTGCATGGTTCCCGAACCCGTAGGGTCTACACACTTAAGGTTCGATGACGCTAGGGTTATTAGGAAGACTTGTATGTGATTACCGAATATTTTTCGGAGTCCCGGATGAGATCCCGGACGTCACAAGGAGTTCCGGAATGGTCCGGAGGTGAATATTTATATGTAGCAAGTTGTCATACGGTCACCGGAAAGGTTCGGGGGCATATCGGTATTGTACCGAGGCCACCGGAGGGGTTCCGGGGGTCCACCATGAGGGGCCACCTCTCTTGGAGGGCCTAATGGGCCATAGAGGAAAGGGAACCAGCCTTACATGGGCTGGGCGTATCCCCCCTTGGGCCCATGCGCCTAGGGTTGTGGGGGGACCCTAAGGGGGGCGCCCCGCTTGCTTGGGGGGCAAGCCCCCTCCCCTTGGCCGCCGCCCCCCTCTAGATCTCATCTAGAGGGGGCCGGCCCCCTTCCTCCTTCCCCTATAAATAGATGGGCAAGGGGAGGGCTGCACACCACATCATAGGCACAACCCCTCCCCTCCCCAACACCTCTCCTCCTCCGCAAGAGCTTGGCAAAGCCCTGCGGAGTACTGCTGCTCCACCACCACCACGCCGTCGTGCTGCTGTTGGAGCCCTCTTCCTCAACCTCTCCCTCTTCCTTGCTGGATCAAGGCAAGGGAGACGTCCTTGCTCCGTACGTGTGTTGAACGCGGAGGTGCCGTCCATTCGGCGCTAGGATCATCGGTGATTTGGATCACGACGAGTACGACTCCATCATCCCCGTTCTCTTGAACGCTTCCGCTCGCGATCTACAAGGGTATGTAGATGCACTCCTCTTCCCCTCGTTGTTAGATGACTCCATAGATTGATGTTGGTGATGCGTATAAAATTTTAAATTTCTGCTACGATCCCCAACAAGGCCAAGCTAGCCCCACACCAGTGAGCCCAGCACGCTAGCCAGCCCGCTCGGCCCCCTCTCCCTCTTTTTCTCACCCGCGCGTGCCCGCACCCTTGCTAGCCTCTTGCCATGTGGTCGCCTCAGCCCCACCTATCGGTGCCTCCCTGTAGACCGAACCCACCTCTTCCCTTTCCTCTCACTGTCGCCATGGGGACCCCGAGCCCGAGAGCGCGTGAGCTTGCGCCACTCACCCTAGCCCCTCTTAAGCCACCACTCCTTGTCCCCTGCCTCTCCTAGGGTTTCCCTCCTCTGCCGCCGCCGTCGATTGGTAGGTTTAGCCACCAGATCCGTTGTTTTGGCCATGTCCCGAGTGCATCTGGGAGCGTGAGCTCATCGCCGGCGTGATCTTCGACCACCTCCACCCCGGCGATCGTGTCCGTCTTCCTCCCCTACGTCGACTACGTCCCCGGCGTCCACTACTTCCCCTCGAGACGCCAAGACGGAGCCGTCTCCTTCCTCTTCTTCCCCGCGACACCCGTAGGTGTTCGGTCGCCGTCGTGCTCGTCTCCGTCCATCTCCCGGCCATCCGAGCACACGATCGTGCTTGTGGTAAGCCCTTGTGCAGTCCCGTGCCTATCGCCCTTTCTTTTGCATGCCTTAGCTGCTCCCGCGCCGTCCGCTTGAGTCGTCGCCGTCGGACCTCGTCTCCGGCGAGTGCTCCATCCCCCGTTGCCCATGTGCGTGTGTCCGTCGTGTTCTGCACTTAGAATAGGTTCGATCAACGCCCTTAGATGCTCGTGTAGTAGTCCGCTTAGCCGCGTGCGTCCGCGCCGTCGCGGCCTCTATAGCTCATCGCCGGCGTCGACTCCGTCGTCGCTCGGTGCACCTAGCAGCACTCGCAGACGCGGGATCCTCCCGCGATTCTTTTGCACCCTTCCGCCGCTCCGCTAGGCTACCGGAGCAACTCCAGCGAGGCCTCCGCCGCGCTCGGTCGCCGCCGACCCTCCTCTGTTTTCCCTGCTCCCGCATGCTTGCATCACCGCCTCATGGGCCCCAAGCCAGACCCACATGCCAACCTCACGTCTCGCCAGGCCCACCGGCCAGCCGCACACTCGCACACGCTTTCTCTCACATGACACGTGGGACCCATGTGCCCACATGTCATCTGCACACCCCTGTTTTAAACCCAAACATGCATTTGTCCATTTTGGGGTCTTTCTGATTCGGGAATTTCCTTATCTGGTAAGTCCAGATTGGGACGTTTCTGTTTTAGGCATTTCCCTTTTCTATCTATTTTCCTTTTTAGGCAGTTTGCATCTTAGAGCATTTGTGGGGATTTATCTACAGCAACCCCAACATATTATATATGTTTTTGGGGTAGAAAAATCCCACTAACTCAGTGGTGGCATTAGTTTCTGCATTTGAGAAAGTTCATAAACATGTCATTTTACATCATGATGTTGTCTTGTCATTTTTGTGTGGTTTATTTCAAGCATGCTATGAGGTTGTTTTGCATAAGGATAGCTTCATTTTCATGCCTACTCCATGCTAGATTTATTTCATGCCATGCCATGCCATGTTATGCTATGTAGTGAGTTAATCAAGCTTGTTAACATGCCAACATGAATCTGTTTTGCCATGTCCCAAAATTTCACCAAGTCTGAATCTGTTAACGATAATTGCTATGTTCACATGGTTGCCATTGTATTTTCTGATCCCTTTTGGCTTATGGTCAGTAAGGGACTTTTGTTATATGCTTTGAGTAGCTTCATGACATGCCTTGCTTTGCCATGTTATGTTCCTGTAGCATGTTGTTATCGTGCTCTAAACATTGTTTCCTGATGTTAAATTTCTGACATGCTTATTTTACTCTGTAACCTGTTATCTTTTGCACTTTTGCCATGCTTGTTTGAACCTGTTATTGAGTGAATTAGCCGTAGCTCAGTGTTCATCTTTTGTCAGGCATCTTGAGTGGATCCCTGCCATGTATTTTGTTGCTATGTTAGAGTGCTGTAGCATGTTATTCTTGATGCATTTAGATGGCCTCATGCTGTTAATCGCAGACCGGTGCTGTCAGGACCCTGATTCCAAGTCACATCGATCTAGCCGGTAACACCTCATCTCACATTGCGGCCTCACGCACGATATCCCCATGGGTGTCGCCTTACCATGGCCCGGGACTGTTTGCGCCTTTTGGCTCACGTATATGATAGTGTAGCTAGCATCCATATGACAGAGAACCCGGGCCGACATGGCTAGTCGTGAACCCAAAGCGGCACAGACCTATGGAGACAGGCATACATGAATCACATCGAGCATGTCGGTCATCAGCGAGTGAATCCGGGCTGTAGCACTGGGCTAACAGGACTCCGGGGAACCCGGGCTGTAGCAGGCTAGGCAGGACTCCGGATGTCACCACGTGACATTTCCCCGAAGGGACAGACATAGGAACGAAGTGAAACACATGCCGGCCAGTCAAGTGTCCTGAGCAGTAGTGCTGGGCTAGCAGGACTCCGGTGAACCGGGCTATAGCGGACTGCTATGGCTCGAGGAACACTAGACTACATTTCCCCATAAGAAAGGCTACCAAGGATAAACAACTAGATTGTCGGATCCCACTCATACCAAGCATTTCAATAATGCACACAATATGCCCGATATGAGTACATACAACATGGCATCACAACAAAACTCTACAACTCAAGTACTTTATTTAGAGGCTCCAGAGAGCCATACATAACATGTTCATACAGATAGGGGTCACATGACCCAACACTCAAGTCATACAAGCATACAAGTACATGCGGAAGCAAATAGTCTGAGTACAGACACTAGAAAGTAAGAAGGCTTCTCGAAGCCTGTCTATCTACATAGGGCCCTCCATGGCCAGGATCACCACCTGGGTGGCTAGTCACTCATCGACATCAAGGTCTACATAAAACCCATCGGAGGGGGCAGTGTTATCGTCTCAAAACAATAATTAAGCAAACATGAGTACAAAGGTACTCAACAAGTCTTACATCAGAACCTACTATACATGCTCATTCTCAAGAAGGTGGTGGTGTTATTGCAGCAAGCCAACTTTGACTCTTGGCTAAGCTATCCTACGGAACTCCACTAGTAAAAATAGTTTTCGCACATGAGTCCACCACTCACCAACACAATACTCCACCGGGGATCCTCCCTTGTCATCCTACGAGAGGGCCATCCTCGGTACTCACACTTATCTTGAGTCTTTTAGTAGTATCCATTAGCTTGTCTATGAACTGTATAGGCAACCAAGTAGTCCTTTACCGCGGATGCGACTATTTGAATAGTTTTATACCCTGCAGGGGTGTCCTTCGTCACACATGTTTCCACCACTTAGCGTCTGCACACGACATGTGCTCGACAGACTTCAAGCGAAAGCCGACGTGGGTGTAGACCACGACCTGACTAACCTCACAAGTCTCTAGTCCAGGTTTATCGCCTATTCAGGTTCCATCCACAAGGAGATCCGGCTAGGGTGTCCTCAACGGCCCCAAACGATGTGTGCAGGGTTCCCGAGACACCAAACGGGCGACTCGGTACACCGTGCCATGGTGTATCTACCGCATCATAGCCCACCCCTAGGGTCAGTGCTACGCACGGCCGCCAACACATAACCTACAAACACCAGAAACTAGTTGCAACTCCTGGTCAGAGGACGAGAGGGATCCGTAAGTCGAGCGGGGTCATATTTCAGGGCCCAATGTGTGGTAGTAGCTGAATCTTAAATCACGCATACAAATCTCAGTTCTTACGGATGGTCTCAATGAAACAACCCACCATGTACTCCTACATGGCCTCTCATCGATACCTTTACCAAATCATGGTCAACACATCCCTCACATTACCGACATAATCATTTCACTCTAGCCCATCACCCAGATGAACCAGACCTGACACAACTCTAAGCATAGCAGGCATAGCAAGGTAGGAAACACATACATGGCTCAATCAGCTCCTACACATGCTAGTGGGTTTCATCTAGTTACTGTGGCAATGACAGGTCATGCAGAGGATAAGGGTTCAACTACCGTAGCACACAGCAGTTTGAATCGCGTTGTCTTAATGCAGTAAACAAGAGCAGAAGCGAGAACATGGGTTTGTATCAGAATGATCAATGGGTTGCTTGCCTGATGTAGTGGTAGTAGGGTACTGCCCTTCAGACGGATACTCGGGGTTATCCTCGGAGGCAGAACCTACCACGAAAGACACACCGAACATAATCAACACATGACAATATGCAACAATATGATGCATGCTATGACATGGCAAAATGAAAGTGTCTTGGCCTAATGCAAGCTAAAACAGAAAGGAATGAACTCATTTGAATCAAAGATTCAAATGTTAGCTCATTTAACAAAGCCTTATTAGTGCATTATCTTATTTTGCTTAAACAGCAAGGTTAACTTGTTTTGTCATTCATGAAACCATTATAGATGGATAGATTGAATTTTTCTGATAATTTTTCATATATAATTTGTTTGATTTGGAGCTATGGTTGATTTTCTATGATTTTTAGAAGTTTAGACTATTTTCTGGAATTTCCCATTAAAAATAAATCCAGAAAAGGATTTACTATGTCAGCCTGACGTTAATGTGACGTCAGCGGTCAACTGAGGCGGTCCAGGTCAACCCTGACCTATGGGTCCCATCTGTCAGTGTCAACTAACTAACTAAATTTAGTTAGTCTTAAACTAATACTAATCTAGTTTAATTAGTGGCCTCGGGCCCACACGTCAGTGAGTCATGGGAATTCAAACTGGGTCAACCCGGGTCAAATTTGCCGGAGTTGATGTGGGGCTCATCGCCGGCAAGGCCAGGGACGGTGGAGGGCTGCGGGTTTTGCACTCCGGCGACCAAAAGGACGGCGGAGACCATCTACGTGATGCGGGGAGTGAGCCGCGTCGAGTGGTGGCAGTGGGTGGAGCTGGGGTGGCCGGAAACGTCGCCGGCGTCGACCTTGGCGGCGGCCGGAGCTCGGGTGAGCTCGGAACCGAGGCTGCGGGGCACGACGAGGCGCGTGGTAAGGTGTGTTAGACTCCTGGAGACGTGGTGAGGTTAGTGGACTAAGTGGCGTGGCCGTGGCATGGACGGAGCCTCGTCGATGACGAGCTCCGCGACGGCGCGTTCGGGTGAACTCGAGGCGGTGCGTACGGTGCACGAGAGCTAGCACGGAGAGGGGGAGAAGGCCAATAGCTCACTGCGGTTGCAGGGGAATGAACGGCGAGCTCGGGGAAGAGCTGGAGCGAGCGGGGCGGCAAGGGGGATCTCCAGCGACCGAGGTTGAAGACGAGCTCGGTGCAGTGTCTCCGGGGCGAGCGAGCGCTCGGGGATGGGTCAAGGCGAAGCAGTGGACGACGGCGGAGCTTCTTGGCACGACGAGGCAACGAGTGGACGACGGTGGCTACGGTGGAGCTTGTCGGCGGCGACGGCTGCGCTCGGCAGGGAATGGGGAGAGAGCCAAAGAGGGGGAGAGGGCCACAGGAAGAGTGGGGAGAATGAGAGGGGGACGTGGGGGAGTGCGTGGCACTCGTAGGCGCGTCCGGGGTGTCGGCGGAAGCAGGAGGTGGCCGGCGTGTGGCCGCGGGCGCCGGCCACGCGCTTGTCGTCCTCCTAGCGAGAGGAGGATGACTGGCAGGGGCCAGTGGACTGGGCCGAGCTAGTGGGCTAGGTGGGCTGCGCCAGGTAAGTCTCTGTTCTCTCTCTCCTTTTCTGTTTTTCATTTATTCTATTATTTCTGTAACTTCAGGGCTTTATTAAAAATGCCAGGGCATTTCCATAAATCATAAAATTAATCATGGCTACTGCTTAGAATATATCCAACAGCAAACATTTTAGTTTATGATTATTTGAGCATTTAAAATATTTTATAGCATTTAAATGCCCAAATGCAAATACTATAAGAATTAATCCAATGACCTTAAGATGTCCTAGAAAAATGTGCACCATTTTTGTCAAGGGTTTTAACCCAAAACAAAAAGGGTGGGCTTTTTAGAAGGGCATTTCAGGTTCATTGAAAAAGTTTTTAGTAAACCCTAGTTGTTCCAGGGGGGGTGCTGGGGGTTCCGTCATCCCCATTTCAAATTTAAGATAAATTTAAACATGATGCACACTCTAATGCTTGAACTAGCTAGGGTGTGACAACTCACCCCGACCCAAAAGAATCTCATCCCGAGATTTAGGATCCTCCGGGAAGAAGGTGGGGTACTCGAGTCGAAGAGGATCCTCCCTTTCCCAAGCGGCCTCTTTCTCGGAATGGTGTGACCATTGAACCTTGAGAAACTTGATATTATGGCATCGAGTGGTACGCTCGGGTTGATCAAGGATACGAACGGGATATTCCCGATATGAGAGGTTATCTTGTAGATCAAGCGTTTCGTGGTCCACTCCATGGATAGGATCCGCGAAGCAACGCCTGAGTTGAGAAACGTGGAAGACATCATGAACTCTGGAAAGATGCGAAGGTAGTTCCAATTGGTAGGCAACTTCTCCTCGTTTGGCAAGAATGCGAAAGGGTCCGATGTAACGAGGAGCCAATTTGCCTTTGATACCGAAACGATGGGTTCCCTTTAACGGAGTAATCCGAAGGTAAGCCTTCTCGCCGACTTCATAAGTCATGAGCTTATGTTTACGATCATATTGGCTCTTTTGACGAGATTGGGATGTTTTCAATTTCTCACGAATAACACGAACCTGCTCTTCTGCTTCCTGAATCATATCCGGGCCAAAGAGTTGTCCTTCCCCGATTTCTGACCAGTTAAGACGCGTTCGACATTTTCGTCCATAGAGAACTTCAAAAGGAGCTTTGCCCAAGCTAGCTTGATAACTATTGTTATAAGCAAACTCCGCGAATTGAAGACATTTCTCCCAACCCATTCTGAATGAGATGACAGAAGCTCGGAGCATATCTTCCAGAATTTGATTGGCTCGCTCTACTTGACCACTTGATTGGGGATGGAAGGCGGTGCTAAAAGAGAGACGAGTTCCCATAGCATTTTGGAAACTTTCCAAAAATCGAGAGGTGAAGAGACTCCCACAGTCTGAGTTAATTTCCAATGGGACACCATGAAGTGACACTATTCGGGAGATGTATAAGTCGGCTAGCTGGCTAGCGGTGATACTCTCACGAACAGGTAGGAAATGGGCTACTTTGGAAAGACGGTCAATCACGACGAAGATGGAATTATTCCCTCTCTTGGTCCTGGGAAACCCAGTGATGAAATCCATACTGATTTTATCCCATTTCCACTCAGGAATAGCCAAAGGTTGAAGGGTGCCAGCAGGCCATTGATGCTCTGCTTTAACATGACGACAAACGTCGCAATTAGCAATGTATTGAGAGATTTGTCTCTTCATCCTAGTCCACCAAAACCTCTGGCGTAGGTCTTGATACATTTTAGTACTACCGAGATGAATGATGAGAGGGGATTCATGAGCTTCCTTAAGAATCAACTAGCGTAGATGTTGTTTCATGGGAACCACCAAGCGGTTTTCGAAGAAGACAACACCTCGCTCATCCATGGAAAAACATTTAGCAACTCCGCTAGCAATGTTTTCCTTAATCCAGAATATGCCCTTATCACGCTTCCGGGCAGCTATGATTTGATCCGTAAGGTTAGGTTCGCCACCAGTGTGGATAGGATCCCTCGAGGAACAATGTGAAGATTAAGCTTACGAAATTCCTCATGGAGAAGTGGTTGACTTTGTTGTAGCATCAGATTGTTATAATAGGACTTACGACTTAGTGCATCAGCCATGACATTGGCTTTGCACGGGGTGTAAGTTATTCCTAAGTCGTAATCCGAGATCAACTCGACCCGACGTCGTTGCCTAAGATTCAAGTCCGGTTGGGTGAAGATATATTTCACTTTGGTGATCGGTGAAGATCTCGCAACGATTACCGAGGAGGTAATGTCGCCAAGTTTTGAGTGCATGGACTACAGCTGCAAGCTCTAGATCATGTGTGGGATAGTTTTCCTCATCTGGGTGTAATTGCCGTGAAGCATAGGCAATTACTTGACGGTCTTGCATGAGTATGCAACCTAGTCCTTGTCGCGAGGCGTCGCAATAGATAATAAAGTCCTTGGAGAAATCTGGTGGTACCAGTACGGGAACAGATGTCAGGCGTCTTTTCAGTTCCTGAAAGCTAAACTCGCACTGTGGGGTCCACTCGAACTTTTTATCTTTCTGAGGAGTTCAGTTAGAGGTTTAGCAACCTTGGAGAAATTCTCGACAAAGCGGCGGCAATAGCTCGCTAAGCCAAGGAAGCTCCGAACTTGCTTGACCGTCTCAGGTGGAGTCCAATCAAGGACGGCTTGAACTCGCTCGGGATTGACAGCAATACCCTTACCAGAGATTACATGACCTAGATAGGTCACTTATGGCAACCAAAATTCACACTTGGAGAATTTGGCATAAAGGCGAGGCTCTCGAAGTTTCGTCAATACCAGCCTTAGATGTTCGGCATGTTCCTCTTCATTCTTGGAGTACATGAGTTTGTCATCAAGGTAAACTATGACGAATTTGTCCAAATACTCCATGAAGACCGAGTTCATTAACCGAGAGAAGGTGGCTGGGGCATTGGTTAAACCGAAGGACATAACGGTGTACTCGTATTGGCCATAACGAGTAACAAAGGCCGTTTTGGGAATGTCCCCGTTTCTGATTTTGATTTGATGGTAGCCCAACCTCAAATCCATCTTGGAAAAGACTGAGGATCCAGCGAGCTAATCATACAGATCGTTGATCCTGGGAAGTGGATACTTGTTCTTGATAGTGACCAAGTTGACAGGTCGGTAATCTACAACCATCCGATCCGTTCCATCCTTCTTTTTGACGAAGAGGATGGGGCAAGCCCAAGGAGAGGAACTAGGACGGATGAAACCCTTTCTCAAGGACTCATCGAGTTGGTTCTTAAGCTCGGCTAGTTCTAAGGGTGCCATCTTATAGGGTCTTCTAGAAATTGGAACAGTTCCTGGAACAAGGTCTATCACAAAGTCGACATCCCTGTCAGGTGGAACACCTGGCAGTTCTTCTGCAAAGACATCCGGAAAGTCTCGGACTACCGGAATATCCTCAAGGTCTGGAAGGGGGTTGGCATTTAGGGAGTAAAGCTGGCGCTTGGCCACTCGAGTTAGGACATTGACTGTCTTGCCCGATGGGTGAGTAAGTTGAACGGTTCTAGTGGCACAATCAATCTTAGCATAATGAGCTGACATCCAGTCCATACCCAAGATGATGTTTATGTCCGAGGACTTGAGAGCTATTAAGGATGCAAGGAAGACAAGTCTATCGACAAGAATTTCGTTCCCATGGCTTACTCTAGAAGTTTGCCATTTGGAACCCGGAGTTTGAATTACCATGGAAGTGGGCATGTCACAGAATGTCGTGTTATGCAATTGAGCATAGTTCTCGGATATGAATGAATGAGATGCTCCAGTATGGAAAAGAACAGATGCCGGATGGCAATTAACAAGGAGCGTACCAAGGACGACGTTATGATCCTCATGAGCCTCCTTGGCTGAGACATAGTTGACATGGCCACGAGGAGTGGTGACCGGCTTGGCGTAGAATGTCTTTCCCGCTGGCTTACCACGGCCAATGGACTTTCCAGACTGATTGGGGTTGTTGTTCTGGGGACACTCTCAGCTATATGACCCGGCTCTCCACACTTGAAACATGTCACAACATTGGGGCGTGGAGCAGCATTAGCAGCGGGGCCACCATAGGGCTTGGGCGGTGCAAACTGCTGGTTGGGACGAGGCGCCTCAAAGGATGGCCTCGGAATGAACCTGGGTGGCAGTGCCATGCTTGGAATCCACACCCGACACTTCTGAGATCCAGAGCCGGATGAAGAGCCAAAATCACGTCAGTTCTTGCATGAAGCGTCATAGTCAGACTGGCCTGACTCAGCACTGCTGGCTTTATTGACCAACTTCTAAAAGGAGGTGCACTCGTGCAGACGAAGATCATGACGAAGCTCAGGGTTAAGTCCCTTGCGGAACCTTGCCTGCTTCTTAGCGTTGGTAGATACTTCTTTAGCAGCATATCGTGCCAGATTCCCAAATTCACGACTATATGCATCCACAGTCAGTCTTCCTTGGGTGAAGTTGCAGAACTCTTCCCTCTTGCGATCTATGAGACCTTCCGGAATGTGATGCTCACAGAAAGCCTCACTGAATTCAGCCCAAGTAGTGATTTGGCTGACCGTGCGCATAGCTTCAAAGTTTTCCCACCAAAGGCTAGCAGGGCCTTCGAGGTGATAGGCAGCATAAGTAACCTTATCGGCTTCGGCTACGTTGGCAGAACGTAGCTTGTGGGTGATGCTGTGAAGCCAGTCATCTGCGCCGAGGGGCTCGACGGAATGGTTAAACTTTGGTGGGTACAGCTTGATAAAGTCATTGATTGACACCAAGTCATTTCGCTGATGGCGTGCAGTGTTCTGCTCAATCCTCTCTAGCAAGCGGTTAGTCTCACGCTTGTTTCTTTCCGCCTCCAGCATCACTTCGGCCAGAGAAGGCGGGTGAGGCAGATTTTCACCCCTAGCTGAACTGGCTTCCCCCTGCTCCAGGGCAGCAGGGTTGCTGCGGGTGTTGACCATCCTAGGAGAAAACAAGACAATGGTTTAGATAAGGATGGCACAAACTTAGCAAGGAAGTGCAGAATGTAATGGATAACATGGAATGCTAAGATGTTCATTGCACGACATGGTAATATAGAAACTGCCATATATATACCATTGGTCATACACACCGTACATAGTTTAGTACAAGCCCAGGCTAGAGTACAACTACGGTGAAAGACATTACATCTCATCGAAGGCATTCCAAGCTCCTATACATTATTTGTCTACACCTCCGGAATTGATTACTCCTAAGTCATATTCCACAAGTCACGCAGGACAGTGGAGATACAACTACTACAATACTAGTGAAACTACTACTAGCTCAGACGGCTCTGTAGTAATCCTCATAGAAGTTGCCACCAAAACCTGGAAGTGGAACATGATCATCTGGGAACAGATGCTCCTGCGGAACCTGCGGACCAAAGGGACTCGGATGTGGCCTTGGTCCCACAGGTGGTGGCAAACGGGGACCACGAGGAGGGGTGATGCCTCCCACATCGCACCACTCCATACAATCTGGCAATCCAGACCGTACAGGGTACAGATCCCTCAGATCCATGTATCCTGCCTGTACTACCGGTGCAAACCGAGTCAAAGTGGCCCAGTGATCAGCACGAGAGTTAAAAAGCTCCATACGCAAGGCCTGATTTTTGCGGTCCTTATCCTCGAGCATCTCGGCAGTAGTGCGGAGTAGTGACTCCTCATGTGTGGGGTCAGCATAGATAGCCTGGAGATACCCTTGCGCTCCCGGAAGTGAAGCTGGCATATAACAGAAGTCGGTGTTCCGAAGCAGGCCAGTCCGGACTCACATGATGGTCATCATGGAATAGGCAGCATCCTACACAGCCATCTCAACAGTAACCCTGAGTCCATAGGAATAGTGAAGGGGCTCAGTGGCTCTAGGATAAGAGGGATATATCCTGACGGTACAGAGGTACTGGCTCTGGTTGAAGTCTCTGAACTGCTCTTCGACAGTGTATTCGGGATACCAACGGTAACCCGTCTCGATCATTACCCGGACTAACATAGCAGTATGACCGGGCATATCGAGGCACCGGGTCAGGTGAACCACTTGGTTTTGAGCACGAGTGGCCATCTGAAAGCACAACCACAATGCAAAGGCATTAGAATTTCTAGGGAAAATTGGACAGCATAACAGCTGTAAATGCTTAGAAAAGGATTTGAGACATCCACAACAGTTTGCAATACCACTCAACAACATCATATCAAGGTTCTGATTCAACTGACAACATACTAAAAGTAGTAGAAACTGTATTGAGGCTTGTAACAACAATACCTATAAGCTACTACGGATTAGTAACACGTGAACCTGATAGAAGAAGAGAGCCTATTCCTTAACCCACGTTGAATGAGAAGAGAATGACTCAGATCAGAGGGATAAGGTAAAGGAGTAAAAGAGCCTTACGTTCCCTCCCACAATCAATTCCCCTACATATAACTAAAGCATTTCTAGACTCGACATCGACCAGTTTGGCTCAACGATCCTACAGGCAGTCCGGCTCTGATGCCAACGCTGTCAGGACCCCGATTCCAAGTCACATCGATCTAGCCGGTAACACCTCATATCACATTGCGGCCTCACGCACGGTATCCCCACGGGTGTCGCCTTACCATGGCCCGGGACCGTTTGCGCATTTTGGCTCACGTATATGATAGTGACGCTAGCATCCATATGACAGAGAACCCGGGCCGACATGGCTAGTCATGAACCCAAAGCGGCGCAGACCTATGGAGACAGGCATACATGAATCACATCGAGCATGTCGGTCATCGGCGAGTGAATCTGGGCTGTAGCACTGGGCTAACAGGACTCTGGGGAACCCGGGCTGTAGCAGGCTAGGCAGGACTCTGGATGTCACCGCGTGACATTTCCCCGAAGGGACAGACATAGGAACAAAGTGAAACACATGCCGGCCAGTCAAGTGTCCTGAGCAGTAGTGCTGGGCTAGCAGGACTCCGGTGAACCGGGCTGTAGCGGACTGCTATGGCTCGAGGAACACTAGACTACATTTCCCCATAAGAAAGGCTGCCAAGGATAAACCACTAGATTGTCGGATCCTACTCATACCAAGCATTTCAATCATGCACACAATATGCCCGATATGAGTACATACAACATGGCATCACAACAAAACTCTACAACTGAAGTACTTTATTTAAAGGCTCCAGAGAGCCATACATAACATGTTCATACAGATAGGGGTTACATGACCCGACACTCAAGTCATACAAGCATACAAGCATACAAGCACATGCGGAAGCAAATAGTCTGAGTACAGACACTAAAAAGCAAGAAGGCTTCTCGAAGCCTGTCTATCTACATAGGGCCCTCCATGGCAAGGATCACCACCTGGGTGGCTAGTCACTCGTCGACATCAAGGTCTACATAAAACCCAACAGAGGGGCGGTGTTGTCGTCTGAAAATAGTAATTAAGCAAACATGAGTACAAAGGTACTCAGCAAGTCTTACATCAGAACCTACTATACATGCTCATTCTCAAGAAGGTGGTGGGGTTATTGCGGCAAGCCAGCTTTGACTCTTGGCTAAGCTATCCTACGGAACTCCACTAGTAAAAATAGTTTTCGCACACGAGTCCACTACTCACCAACACAATACTCCACCAGGGATCCTCCCTCGTCATCCTACAAGAGGGCCATCCTCGGTACTCACACTTATCTTGAGTCTTTTATTAGTATCCATTAGCTTGTCTATGAACTGTATAGGCAACCAAGTAGTCCTTTACCGCGGATGCGGCTATTCAAATAGTTTTATACCCTGCAGGGGTGTACTTCATCACACATGTTTCCACCACTTAGCGTCTGCACACGACATGTGCTCGGCAGACTTCAAGCGAAAGCCGGCGTGGGTGTAGACCACGACCTAACTAACCTCACAAGTCTCTAGTCCAGGTTTATCGCCTATTCAGGTTCCATCCACAAGGAGATCCAGCCGGGGTGTCCTCAACGGCCCCAAACGATGTGTGCAGGGTTCTCGAGACACCAAACAGGCGACTCGGTACACCGTGCCATGGTGTATCTACCGCATCATAGCCCACCCCTAGGGTCAGCGCTACGCACGACCGCCAACACATAACCTACAAACACCAGAAACTAGTTGCAACTCCTGGACAGAGGACGAGAGGGGTCTGTAAGTCGAACGGGGTCATATTTCAGGGCCCAATGTGTGGTAGTAGCTGAATCTTAAATCACGCATACAGATCTGAGTTCTTATGGACGGTCTCAATGAAATAACCCACCATGTACTCCTACATGGCCTCTCATCGATACCTTTACCAAATCATGTTCAACACATCCCTCACATTACCGACATAATCATTTCACTCTAGCCCATCACCCAGATGAACCAGACCTGACACAACTCTAAGCATAGCAGGCATAGCAAGGTAGGAAACACATACATGGCTCAATCAACTCCTACACATGCTAGTGGGTTTCATCTAGTTACTGTCGCAATGACAGGTCATGCGGAGGATAAGGGTTCAACTACCGTAGCACACATCAGTTTGAATCGCGTTGTCTTAATGCAGTAAACAAGAGCAGAAGCGAGAACATGGGTTTGTATCGGAATGATCAATGGGTTGCTTGCCTGATGTAGTGGTAGTAGGGTACTGCCCTTCAGACGGATACTCGGGGTTATCCTCGGAGGCAGAACCTACCAAGAAAGACACACCGAACATAATCAACACATGACAATATGCAACAATATGATGCATGCTATGACATGGCAAAATGAAAGTGTCTTGGCCTAATGCAAGCTAAAACAGAAAGGAATGAACTCATTTGAATCAAAGATTCAAATGTTAGCTCATTTAACATAGCCTTATTAGTGCATTATCTAATTTTTCTTAAACAGCAAGGTTAACTTATTTTGTCATGCATGAAACCATTACAGATGGATAGATTGAATTTTTCTGATCATTTTTCATATATAATTTGTTTGATTTGGAGCTATGGTTGATTTTCTATGATTTTTAGAAGTTTAGGCTATTTTCTGGAATTTCCTATTAAAGAATAAATCCAGAAAAGGATTTACTGCGTCAGCCTGACGTCAGTGTGACGTTAGCGGTCAATTGAGGCGGTCCAGGTCAACCCTGACCTGTGGCCTCGGGCCCACACGTCAGTGAGTTAGGGGAATTCAAACTGAGGTCAACCCGGGTCAAACTCGCCGGAGTTGACCCGGGGCTCGTCGCCGGCAAGGCCAGGGACGGCGAAGGGGTGCGGGTTTTGCACTCCGGCGATCAAAAGGACGGCGGAGACCATCTACGTGATGCGGGGAGTGAGCCGCGTCGAGTAGTGGCAGTGGGTGGAGCTGGGTTGGCCGAAAACGTCGCCGGCGTCGACCTTGGCGGCGGCCGGAGCTCGGGTGAGCTCGGAACCGAGGGTGCGGGGCACGGCGAGGCCCGTGGTAAGGTGCGTTAGACTCCTGGAGACGTGGTGAGGTTAGTGGACTAAGTGGCGTGGCCATAGCATGGACGGAGCCTCATCAACGACGAGCTCCGCGGCGGCACGTTCGGGCGAACTCGAGGCGGCGCGTACGGTGCACGAGAGCCAGCACGGAGAGGGGGAGAAGGTCAGTAGCTCACTGCGGTTGCAGGGGAGCGAACGGCGAGCTCGGGGAAGAGCTGGAGCGAGCGGGGCGGCGAGGGGGATCTCTGGCGACCGAGGTTGAAGACGAGCTCGATGCAGCGTCTCCGGGGTGAGCGAGCGCTCGGGGATGGGTCGAGGCGAAGCAGTGGACGACGGCGGAGCTTCTTGGCATGGCGAGGCAACGAGTGGACGAGGTGGCTGCGGTGGAGCTTGTCGGCGGCGACGGCTGCGCTCGGCAGGGAATGGGGAGAGAGCCAAAGAGGGGGAGAGTGCCACGGGGAGAGTGGGGAGAATGAGAGGGGGACGTGGGGGAGTGCGTGGCACTCGTAGGCGCGTCCGGGGCGTCGGCGGAAGCAGGAGGTGGCCGGCGTGTGGCCGCGGGCGCCGGCCACGCGCTTCTCGTCCTCCTGGCGAGAGGAGGAGGACGACTGGCAGGGGCCAGTGGACTGGGCCGAGCTGGTGGGCTAGGTGGGCTACGCCAGGTAAGTCTCTGTTCTCTCTCTCTCTCTCTCTCTCTCCTTTTTTGTTTTTCATTTATTCTATTATTTCTGTAACTTCAGGGCTTTATTAAAAATGCTAGGGCATTTCCATAAATCATAAAATTAATCATGGCTACTGCTTAGAATATATCCAACAACAAACATTTTAGTTTATGATTATTTGAGCATTTAAAATATTTTATAGCATTTAAATGCCCAAATGCAAATACTATAAGAATTAATCCAATGACCTTAAGATGTCCCAGAAAAATGTGCACCATTTGTGTCAAGGGTTTTAACCCAAAACAAAAAGGGTGGGCTTTTTAGAAGGGCATTTCAGGTTCATTGAAAAAGTTTTTAGTAAACGCTAGTTGTTCCAGGGGGGGGGTGCTGGGGGTTCTGTCATCCCCATTTCAAATTTAAGATAAATTTAAACATGATGCACACTCTAATGCTTGAACTAGCTAGGGTGTGACAGGTGCCATATTTGTTTTGCTTGTCATTTCCAAACCGTGCATCTGATTCCAGTGATCTTTATAATGATTTCGACCGAAATCAACTCCTCTTTCCAGTGGCACTCTTGGTTTTCCAAGTTGAGGCCAGGTTCAATCTTTCCTTTCCGAATAATGCATATGCATCGCATATCGCATCCCGCATATCATACCATGTTTTGCATCATGTTGTTTGTGCATTGCACATGGTTGATTGTGTCTCCCTTTTCTTGTTGTTCTTGTTTGGGTAGAGCTGGGAGATGAGTACATGATTGAGAAGCCCGTTGAGTACGCTTACGAGGATCAAGTCAACTCGGAGAACTTTGCAGGCAAGATGACCATACCCTCGAAATCACTTCTATCTTTGCTTGCTAAATGCTCGCTCTTTTGCTATGCCTATGCTATGGTACCTACCACTTGCTTATCATGTCTCCCATATTGCCATGTCAAACCTCTAACCCACCTTGTCCTAGCAAACCGTTGTTTGGCTGTGTTACCGCTTTGCTCAGCCCCTCTTATAGCGTTGCTAGTTGCAGGTGAAGGTTGGAGTTTGTTCCTTGTTGGAACATGTTTATTGTTGGGATATCATTATTATATATTTTCAATGCACCTATCCACTTGGTAAAGGGTGGAAGGCTCGGCCTTATGCCTGGTGTTTTGTTCCACTCTTGCCGCCCTAGTTTCCGTCATACCAGTGTTATGTTCCTTGATTTTGCATTCCTTACACGGTTGGGTTATAATGGGAACCCCTTGATAGTTTGCTTTGAATAAAACTCCTCCAGCAATGCCCAACATTGGTTTTACCATTTGCCACCTAGCCTCCTTTTCCCTTGGGTTCCGCGGACTCAAGGGTCATCTTTATTTAAACCCCCGGGCCAGTGATCCTCTGAGTGTTGGTCCAACCTGTCAGCTGCCGGTGGCCACCAGGGGCAACTCTGGGCTGGCCTACCGGAACCTTGGACAATCCGGTGTGCCCTGAGAATGAGATATGTGCAGCTCCTATCGGGATTTGTCAGCACATTCAGGTGGCTTTGCTGGTTTAGTTTTACCATTGTCGAGATGTCTTGTAACCAGGATTCCGAGTCTGACCGGATTGTCTTGGGAGAAGGAATATCCTTCGTTGACCGTGAGAGCTTGTGATGGGCTAAGTTGGGACACCCCTGCAGGGATTTGAACTTTCAAAAGTCGCGCCCGCGGTTATGGGCAGATGGGAATTTGTTAATGTCCGGTTGTAGAAAACCTTAAACTTAACTTACTTAAAATGAATCAATTGAGTGTGTGGCCGTGATGGTCTCTTTTCGGCGGAGTCCGGGAAGAGAACACGGTCTCATGTTATTCTTGATCATAGGTTGTTCTAGGATCACTTCTTTATCATAGTTCATCGATCGTGCCTTTGCCTCCTCTTCTCGCTCTCTTTTGCGTATGTTAGCCACCATATATGCTAGTCGCTTGCTGCAGCTCCACATCATACCTTTTACCCTTCCTATAAGCTTAAATAGTCTTAATCGCGAGGGTGTGAGATTGCTGAGTCCCCGTGACTCACAGATTACTTCAAACCAGATGCAGGGACCGATGATACCGCTCCAGGTGATTCAACTGAGCTCAAGTGGGAGTTCGATGAGGACTCAGGACGATACTACGTTTCCTTTCCAGACGATCAGTAGTGGTGCCCAGTTGGGGCGATCGGGGACTTTGTTGCATTTGGGGTTTATCTTCATTTTGGTTCCGTAGTCGGACCTTGAGTGTAACTGGATGAATGTAATGTTATTTATGTTATTGTGTGATGTGGTGAGTGTAAGCCAACTATGTTACTCTTTTCCCTTATTTATTACATGGGTTGTTGTGAAGATTACCTCACTTGTGACATTGCTTTCAATGCGGTTATGCCTCTAAGTCATGCTTCGACACGTGGGAGATATAGCCGCATCGAGGGCGTTACAAGTTGGTAATCAGAGCCTTCCCCGACCTTAGGATCCCCCTGCTTGATCGAACCATTGGCGTTGTTGAGTCTAGAAAAAATGTTTTGAGTCATTTAGGATTATATATATCGGAGAGTAGGATTCTTTTTAATCCTCAGTCCCTTCGTCACTCTGGTGAGGCATCCTGACGTAGAATTTTGACTCTTCTCTTCTCAAATTTCACTAAAAAAATTTTAGGATCACGTGGGTATCTTGGAATCGTTCCGATGGTTTTGTGACGAGAACATTGTTCTTGGTGCCTCCTGGCATTTAGGGGTTGTGGCAGTGTCCCGGGGAGTTCAGCTCCGAGGTGTTGTCATCACAATTTTATCGTTGCAATTCTAGAATACCTGAGTTTCGCCGACATCGAAAATCTCTTTTATGCAGTTGTTGGTGAGATAACCTCGACGCCACCCAGTACTAGGGCGGGAGTTCGGGAGTATTGCCATAACTCGTATAACGAATGCTTTTCGAAGGTTGAGGTAAATGGTTTCCGAAGGTTTCTTGGTTATGTGTTGAAGGATGGATACAACTGGATGTAGGATTTGCTAGCTTTGGGTGAGATATTATGCTTCCCCTGTATCCCCAACACCTGATTGCATAACCAGAAAGGTTCGGGAGTTTCATAGGTGGGAATTATTGTAGCTCTAGAATTTCTTCCGCAAATATTTGGTTTGGGATTGGGTAATCCTCACCAAGTATTTGTTCTTGTCCGTACCTTGTTGTTTTATTCTTCTACGTCTATCTAAGTGGCTTCTCAATTTATGAAAATGTGACCATTTAAATTGGAATGCATTCGTTCATTTTGTTCGGATGTTAAGACTATATGTTGCAATTTCGATCCTTTTGAATCAGCTTGAATATATGTCTATCAAGATGCTAACGGATGTCACCCTCTTCAGGATGGCTCCTCCAACGCGTCAGAATCCTGACCCGCCGCCACCACCTCCACCTCCGGAGGCATGGCAAGCTGTGATGGCCGCTACCAATGCAAACACGCAGATGCTCATGCAACTCTTGCAAGAGCGTAACCAAGGGAATCATGGCCATGGCAACATTCAGAATCAGTTTGCTACACTCAACCAATTCCTCGCTAACCAGCCAAAGGCCTTCAGCAACTGTGTTGAGGCAACAGACGCTGATGCTTGGCTCGTGGATATCTGCAAGCATTTCGAGTGCAGCAACGTCAGGCCTGAGGACTTTGTCAAGTTTGCTTCGTTCCAACTCAAAGACCAAGCTGCTGAGTGGTATCAACAGTACAAAGATTCTAGAGGAGGCCGTGTGATTACCCGAGATGAATTCCGTCAAGACTTTAAAGCTCACCACATTCCTCAGAGTGTTGTTGAGAGCAAGCGTGAGGAATTCCGCAACCTGAAGCAAGGCATCTTGTCTGTTTACCAGTATAACATCTTGTTCCAGAAGCTCGCTCGTTTCACTAAGCAGGATGTCCCTGATGAGAAGAGCATGATTTATCAGTTCAGGGGTGGCCCCAGAGAAGATCTTCAACTTGCTCTTGTGCTCTTTGAGCCGCAGAAGTACGATGAGTTTTACAACATGGCACTGAAACAAGAGGCTGCCCAGCTGAAGTGCGATGCTTCCAAGAAGCGAGTCAGTGATGCAACTCCTTCTTCCTCAACTCAAGTGGTGACTAAGCAGCAAAAGTATTGGTTGCCTCCTCCTCCTCCATTCCGTCAGCCTTATTAGAAGAAGAGCAAAGGTGGCAATGGATCTTCCCACCCACCCAACCCAAGCTTTCAGAACAAGACTTCGTCTCATGCTCCAAGATCAAGTGCTCTGTATCACCGTCCGCTCTCGGAGGTCACGTGCGACAAGTGTCAGCAGAAGGGTCACTGTCGGTGTCAAAACCGGCGGATCTCGGGTAGGGGGTCCCGAACTGTGCGTCTAGGCGGATGGTAACAGGAGACAAGGGACACGATGTTTTTACCCAGGTTCGGGCCCTCTCGATGGAGGTAAAACCCTACTCCTGCATGATTAATATTGATGATATGGGTAGTACAAGAGTAGATCTACCACGAGATCAAGGAGGCTAAACCCTAGAAGCTAGCCTATGGTATAATTGTTGTCCCTACGGACTAAAACCCTCCGGTTTATATAGACACCGGAGAGGGCTAGGGTTACACAGAGTCGGTTACAATGGTAGGAGATCTACATATCCGTATCGCCAAGCTTGCCTTCCACGCCAAGGAAAGTCCCTTCCGGACACGGGACGAAGTCTTCAATCTTGTATCTTCATAATCCAGGAGTCCGGCCGAAGGTATAGTCCGGCTATCAGGACACCACCTAATCCAGGACTCCCTTAGTAGCCCCCTAACCAGGCTTCAATGACGACGAGTCCGGCGCGCAGATTGTCTTCGGCATTGCAAGGCGGGTTCTCCTCCAAATTCCGTGTACCTGTCGAATAATGTCCGGTTTCTTGTAAATGCAGCGCTCCTTGGCTTCTACGCCCAATAATGGCCGTCTTCCACATGTCAAACAAATACAAAAAGTCAAGGTGTTTTTACATTTACACCCCTAGCCACGTGAATGAGCTGCCTATTTAAGGGGACGAGGATTTAGATCCAAACCACACCTTCTCCCCTCCGCGAGTATTCACTAGAGCTTATCCGACAGAGGTCCATTCTATCATGACCGGCCGCCGCAGATCCTCCTCTCGCCCTTCCAGCCCTCAGCCTGGAGATTGGGAGAGATGCTCCATCCCGCACAGCGAGCTAGTGACGCTCCAGACCAAGGGATTTCTCCCCCCGGCCTATATGGTCCTAGTTCGAGTCGGACTTGCCACCTATAATGGCGGAGAGCAAGCGGAGAGAGCCCCCAATCCCTCCAAAGGAGAGCGGGTATGCCTTGTCCCTTACTTAATAAGAGGGCTCAGATTTCCAATTCATCCGTTTCTCTGGGGGCTCCTGGAGTTCTATGGTCTCCAGCTGCACAACCTCACGCCTGCCTCCATATTGCATATCGCGGGCTTCGTAGCCCTTTGCGAGCTGTTTTTGGGCTGCGAGGCTCATTTCGCGCTGTGGAAAAGGCTATTTTGCCTTGTGCCCCATTCTCAGAAGGGGTCAATATATCAAGTGGGTGGAGCCGAAGTGTGGCGCATCGCCGGGACCGGATATCTATCCGGAACCCCAAAGAAGGCGTCCGAGGACTGGCCTTCGGAATGGTTTTATATAGAGGACGTCTCGCTGCCAGATCCTGTCCGGATCGGCCTCCCTGAGTTCGACAGTGCTCCCATAAAGAAGCACCTAAGCTGGCGTCCATGGAGCCCTCAGAGGGAAAGTGACAAGGACGTTCTTTACCTGATGGGCCGGATAAGATTGTTAGCTCATTCCGGACTGACCATGATCGGGGTCATGGCCGCATGCATCATGCGAGGGGTGCAACCGCTTCAGTATAGAGGCCACCCCATGTGGGACTTCAACGAGGAGGACGACGCCACCCGCCATGGCCGTAAGGGGTAGGATTCGGCTTCCGCTCTAATAAAGATCTTGTCCGCTTTGTACAAGGGAGAAGAGGAGGAATTTCTCCGCGTCAACCGACAGGGTGGATTTTCTATGTACAATCCCCCAAGTTGGGTAAGTGGACACTTTTACTTGCCCATCCATTTTATATTCCCATCGTTAAATATTCAGTCTAACAACTTCAACGCAGGAACTGCGCCAAGCTGTTAAAGGAATAAACAACCCTCCTCCACAACCCGAGGATCCGGGACGGTCCCTCGACCCGGCCTCTCAAGAGGATCCGGATTTATCTGTGGAGCTGATTGATGGCGTGTTTCATCAATTGAGCAAGGACAACGCCTTGGTGGCCATTACGACCGATTACCCAGGGCTACTCCCAGCCTCGCAGGTAACTGAGACCGAAGTCCCAACACTTTGAAAAGGGATCTATCCTCGCGTGTTTTTGATTGCTGGATGACAACCGTGTTTTGCAGGGGAGGTCCTTGAGACGGGAGGCCGAGCCTGTGGCGACTAGCCAACGAGGGGCGGCAAGGCCCTGTGGGCTGAAAAGAAGTGCGGTCCGGACTGAGACGCCGGCGCAAAGGTATAGCACGCCATCTTATTCCCAAGTGTTATTCCTTCAAGGCATATTAACGCTCATGCTCTCTTCACGACAAAGAGACCTCGCCGTACTATATCCGGAGAGGGTGCCAATCGCGCCCCCACCAGCCAGGCTCCAAAGCCTGGTCCAGAAGCGGAGGCAAACACAAGGCGCGCACCGGATGCTCCTCCGACAGAGGATGCGGACAGGCTGTCTGTCACCAATTTCGAGGTGGAGAGTGCCATGAACCACAGGCGTCGCCGGATAGTTCTTCGCGACGCTTGTTTCTCCCAAGAGGCATTGGATGCCTTCAATTCGGGATATGCGTCCCTCCATGCCGCTAAAAATGGTCTAGCCAGAGCCACAGAGCAATATGTAAAAGACATACGGGTAAGAAAATTTTGGTAATTATATATATACCAGTAGCCCCCGAGACTTGAAACAGTCAGAATAACTGATTTAAGGATCATTTGTTATGCAGGTTCTTACAGAAAAGAATACCCTACTGTCCCAGGAGCTGGAAGAGTGCAAAGCCCAACTTGAGGCCACACTAGCCACGGCATGGGAGCCCAAGGAGACTGTGACACCCCAAAATTTTGGCCTTGTTTTATTAAATTAATTTTTTTGCCCAGAATTAAAACTTTGATTTTTTGGACTCCCTTTTGATTTTTTAAACATTTCCTTTCTTAACATCACTGAGTTGTTCCCTAAAATGAAAACATTTCAAATATGTTTTTGGACTTGTTTAACCTCTCAAGAAAAACTTTTCTTTTATCAGTATAACTAATTACCTAATTAATTTGCTTGATCTTTATTTTCTTGAAAAATGGTTTTCCAAGGTTATATGGCCATAATTGAACTACAACCATTTGATAAATTCACCTAAAATTCCAACCAAAATTTGGAGATGTCATGTGATGTTTTTAAATCACTTTTATACAAAAATATCTTTTATTCATGAAATATTTTGAGCTCTACACTCAATTTTTCTTCTCTGGTCCAGAGTGCAATTTTGCACTACAACCCATCTAAATATTTCTTTCTAGCCTCCACCAAAATTATGGGATGTTGATAGTAACATATGATTCAACATTATGCAAAAAACCTAGTGCTGTTCTTTGAAAATTTTGAGTGAATCAACCTTTTTCCATTCTGGTCCAGCCTTGTGATTTCTACTGCAACCCTATTTATTTTTGCTCCAGTAACCTTGTGCCTTCTCCTACTTGTAGACAGCCCTACCAAACCCCTAAGTCCAGGAGCATGCACCCATTTGAATATTTTTGGTTCATGAAATAATGCAATCTATCTCCTGTCCAGAATTGAAGTTTTGTAAAACTTGCACTAACAAGTTTGTGCTTTGCACAAACCAACCTTACCACCCTCTTATTCATCTAAAGAGACCACCATCTGGAGTTTTTGACCACTCCAAGACTTGCCTAAGTGCCCTTGGCATTTTGTCAAACACCTTATGGGCATGATCTATTTTGGCATGAGTTTTTGGTTTGCACTGCGAACCTGATCCCCTGACCAAACCAGCTTGTCCAATGGTTTTACCCTAGCCTTTAACCACACCCTGCTAACCCTCTTGTAGTTTGGAGACCTCTATCATGCAATGGCATTCCGTCGAGCACGTTCTGTGCGTGCTCTGGGCGCGAGCAGAGCACGCATTTTGCACGTGCCGCGCCCGAGCCGACACGTCGCGCCCCTGGCCTTGCCACCACTGCAGAGCCACGCCACTCGCTCCCTTCTCACCACAACACGCCAAGAGACCTCGCCACGTCCCCGGCAAGCCAGGAGCTAGCCGCCACGGCCGCCCGATAGCCCCTGCTCATGTCGGCGCTACTGAGCCTCCCCCGCTCGCCACCTGCCTCCTGGAGCAGTGCGTGCTCATCCGCAAGCGTGTCCTCTAGCGCTCGTCGCCGCCACGACGCCCTGCCACTACAGGAAGGCGGTCCGCCGTCGTTCTTATCCGGCCGCCGCACACCGACCTCGTCGCGCTATATAAGGAGGCCCCCGAACTCATTCAAGCACGCAGACAACCTCAGGCCACCCCCACGGCACCCCCACAGCCAGCAATCGTCGGGGGAAAGCCGTCTTCCCCAACTCCGGCCGGTTCAGCCGCCGCCACATCCCAGCTCCATTCACCGCAACCAGGGCCTCCCCCTCTCCGTTCTCTTCACCAGGAACTTTGTCTTCCTCCCGTGAACTCGTTCCCTTGCTCGATTTTGATCGGGAACCACCGCAGCCCCAAACTCACTTCGCCCCTGAAGCCATCTCCACCGCGAAGCTCATCGCCGGCGACTCCGTCCACGTCGGCGGCCATGGTGGGTACCCCCGAGTTCGTCTCGACCTCCTGAGCACGCCCATGCGCTCAGATCACCGAGGGACACCGCCATTTGCCGGCGAGCCTCGCCGGAGCTCCGCCTCTGTTTGGTCAGGGGGAGACGACGCGTGCGTGGACCAGTCAAACCTGACCAGTGGGCCAGGCGGGCCCACTGTCGATGACCCATGCGCAGTCCACGCTGGATAAGTGGAAGCGTATAACCAAAATATGCTTTCGATGTGTACGTATATTCGAAACGTTTTTCTTTTTCTGTTTTAATTTTAAATAACAGATTTTGACCGAAACTTTGACTGAGCTTAACTTTTTAAATATAACTCCAAATGAATTGATTCTTTTTCCTACATCTCTCAAATTCTGTCTAGTTTATTTTAAGATTTATTTGAAAATTTTCCAAACAACTTTTTTGTGCTGTTTTGTATTTGTGTGTTAATTCAAATTTATTTAAAATAGGACTTTGGAGAGAGAGAAGAAAACTTTCAAAAGTTTTGGAGTGCACCCTGCCTTTCCACACATTGAAGGCAAGCATTCTGAACCCCGGCATAATATTTTTGGTGTGTTAGTTGACACGTTTATAACACCACCTTATATCGGAGAACTTGTTATTTCATGTGATATGATCATTTGCATGAATGCATATTAGTGATTTCCTTGCTGTTGGAAATGAATATACTTGTGATGGTAATCATCCTCATGTGCCTTGCATGCATGCCGGAAAGAAATCCGGGAAAGCCTCTGCCTTGGGTAGGCGTGAGCTTATCACCGGTCTCCGTCGGGACGGTTATGTCCGGTATGGCATGGTAAGGTATATTGAGTGGTGATTTTGTTGGTTGAAATATATTTGTTATACATGTCATGCAGGGAATTTATAAACCTCCTGAGTCAACCGTAGATCGAGTCTTGTTCCAGTAACCCCCATACTTGTTTTGTACTACCACTTGTCCCTGCCGCAGGTAGGGTACGGTTCAGTAAGTCGTCAACCCCTTTCCAGCACACACCGTACAGAGAGGCCATGGTGGAAGATGTCGGTTGTAGCCGGTAGGCATGTCACCTGGTCAGGGGGCATGGGTGTTTCCGGTTGGGACCGAGAGGGGAGGCCACCCCTTAGAGCGCGCGATATAAATTTGATCCCATGCTACGCTAGGTTGTAGCCTCCCCACTTAGAGTTTTGCTTAACAAGTGTCGTGGGTGATTCCAAACACCGATGAGTTAAGCTAGTGTGTGCAAGTTAGGCGTGTTTTCAACTAAAAGGCCGTAGACGGAATTAGTCCCGATGGACTAAAGGAATCCGTTACTCGTGGGTAAAGAGTACACCCTCTGCAGAGATTAAACCTATTCGAATAGCCGTGTCCATGGTTAAGGATTACAGTCTGGGATGGGTCAAGTGTCGGTCTTAGAGTCGGTCTTCGGAGGTGGAATTGTTAAATAGGAACTGAAATTACTAACTGTGATAATTATGATTATTATCATTGTTGACTAACCCGTGTTATTATTATTATTATTGAGTATCCCTGGGATGGTTCTACCTCCGGGATACTCACCATGATCATTTCTTTTAAAGCTCTTTATGTGGTGTCGCTCAGACGCCCGACTGTGGCATTTCTTTTAAAGCCCTTTATGTGGTGTCACTCAGACGCCCGACTGTGGCATTTCTTTTAAAGCCCTTTATGTGGTGTCGCTCAGACGCCCGACTGTGGCATTTCTTTTAAAGCCCTTTATGTGGTGTCGCTCAGACACCCAACTGTGGCATTTCCTTTATAAACCCTTTATGTGGTGTCGCTCCAGACGCCCGATCGGTGCCTTTTATTATTATTATGTTATTACTTTTTCATAAACAACCTGCTTGCATGCATAAAAGATGTTTTATTTATGACTGACGATGTGATCATAGAATTTTTCAGTGCATGATTATCAATTATATTATCCCAGTGTTCATAATGTTTGCGAGTACATTCAAAGTACTCACTGGCTTGTCCCTGGCTATTGTCTTGGCCAGATTGCTTGCTTGGAGAGGAGCGTGGCGATGACAGCCTCGGGACCTAAGCAACGGTGATAGCAGCCTCGCGAAGATAGGAGTTAACCTGGTCAGCTGTTCCTGTGGGAAATGGAGTCCCATAGACACTGATGACCCACAAACCGCTTCCGCCATCAACCACTAGAAACCATTTGACGTACTCATAGGCCACAATGGTCTTGTACTACATATTTTGTATTTTTGCTTGGAATTTCTGTATCAAGTTGGTGCCTCATCAGCTAACAGTAATCCTGGGGCTGGTGAGCATGACGGCCATTTTCTGGAAATCAATGTCCGGAAAAACCAATCGTGACAGACTTGGTATCAGAGCCAGGCTGACCATTGGCTAATCCTATCTTAGCCGGGTCTATAAACTTAGGCAAACCAACCCACCAAACCATAACCAAACCCCAGCCAAGCTTCTTGTGCAAGATAGCCACACAGTGACCCAACACCTTTTGGCAGTTGGTGCCCAACCTATCAACCTAACCTGTCGCTCATGCGCCAGTAATCGAATCCTAAATAGTCCTTTCTCGCAAACATGCGAAGGAAGACTCCGTCCCCTTTTCCTATAAAAAGGGGCATGCTAGCCCCAACACAACCCAACACAGCCTCTACCCCAAACCAAGCTACAATGCCTGGCCCTGTAGTGCACAATGAGACCACGACAACCAACCTTGGAGGCTTTGTGACCATACTCGCAAACCTCACCCGTCGTGCCTATGCGTTAGAAGAGCCCCCAGAATATGTTGTGTACCAAGGACCCATGAGCGGTGAGAACCATCAATTCTGGGCCACTGTACACATCTACGGTAGGGGTCTAAAGCCCGAGCGCCCCTACAGGTTCACCGGAAGGACAACTTCCTTTGAACCTCAAGCCATCCAACTAGCTGCTTGAGAGGCTACAGTTCATCTCCGGCACTTGTCGCCCAGAGTTAACTGTCGCTCATTCCACTACTACCCCAGATGTGAAGGGTATGGTAGACCACCCCAAGTTGCCAACGGAGATCATGAGACAGATCCTGCATTATTGCACCTAGTGCGCTATATAAGTGCACTAGAGGAACTGTGCGATCAAATCACTATTGATCTAATCGCAGCTCGTGGAGAGCTGGTTCGTCGAGCCCCGACGAGAGAAGAGAACGAGCCCAACGCCGACAACCCAGTCGTGCTGTTTGGACACCCGATCAAGTCCCTGAGGCCTGCCCCAGCCATCGGCCAAGGTGCTGCGATAACCCCAGAAGTGCTTCGTCGCATATTGGGAGCACACTCCAACGGGATTGTGGCCAACAATCCCCGAGATGGTCCTCATCGCTACCCCGAGCCTGCAGCCCCTCAACCCACTCCAGCTAATTCCGATGACGAGACCCATGGAGGAGCCTCAAGGCACGCCCGCTTGGATGTAAACGAGGTAGACTAAGTCACCCGAGTCGTATCGAGTCCCAGTGTACCCTCGCTTTGTAATCGTGTGGCCTTGTAATTAAATGCCGCCTGTTGTCGTGCCTCTGTTTTAATAGTAGCCTTGCCTGGATACGCCAGTATGCAGTATAAGATTTCTATCCCGGACACAGTTACCAAAAATCACCCCGTCAACCCCACAGTAACACATCACTATAGTGAAATGTGTGAATCTGTGGCTTGACCCCGACCCTTGGAACAGAGCTAAAAATTTTCTTTACCATTCACCTCGGTAAAAATGACCCAGCTCCGGTGCTATAAAAAGGCCACCGCGTGACCTTGCCAAGCACCTCTCACCTTGTGCACCACCCTCACAACCATTTCCTAGCCATGCCGAGCCCTAGCATTTATCTGAGAACCCCAGATGCAACCCCGGGTAGTTTTGTCAAGATATTGCGGGATTTTACCTGCAGTACCATGGGCGCTACCCAGCCACC
The DNA here is from genome assembly GCF_018294505.1 of Triticum aestivum. Lineage (NCBI taxonomy): Eukaryota > Viridiplantae > Streptophyta > Magnoliopsida > Poales > Poaceae > Triticum > Triticum aestivum. The sequence continues at coordinate 522,320,165 of NC_057812.1, forward strand.
CTAGTATGAGTTGTTCAAATCGAGAATCACCCCTTCCACCTCGAGATATTGGGCAGCAGTACACATCCCTCCCGTAAACTCAAACCAAGATCCAACGGAGGTCTCCTTCGTGGGGAAATCTATGCCAACCCCACATATGGCCATAGAAGCTGTTGCATACAAAGCGCTTGCTCGCCTTCGATTCGCAGTACCCTATGCCAGCGAACGAGGGTATTATTACTTCCCGAGCCGTGCAGCACCCGGAGGAGTGACATCTTTTCCCGGTGGACCAATTGAGAGAGACCCAGTCCTGGCCAACCTTGTCCTGTACGTCATTGCCCAAGAGCATTTAACCCAACGTGTGATGGGTTATCTCCAGAGCCTCGCAGATTTAAATCCTCAGATCGCCATCGGCAGAGCACTAAGGCCCGACCAGGAGAGACACGTGCATCGACTGGTCAATCCACTTCCCCCGATAGAAGAGGATTGTATCCTAGTACCAGAGAGTTTTTCTAGGGACCCCGTCTAGTTACCATTTCCATTTTAGACGTTGCTGCAGTGTTCATTATTGCAACATTTATTTATGTGTGTGACTTATGTGTGATACCCTGAGTTTGTACGACGAGTCAATTATTTGGCTTCTACTAATGTGTGTAGTTTTTGTTGTGGTTTATGCCCCTTTAAATTAACTGTTTTTCCCTTGTAAAATCCTGGAGTGAGATTTCTTTTCCTTGAGTTGCTACATCTGCACCTTCTCACGGCGCGGATTAATTAATTTCACACAGCACCACGGCAGCAGACCCACAACCATAATCATTCGAACACATACACTGTTTGCAAAACTTTGCAACGGTGTTACATCCAGCTAATCACCCCCTAACAACAGTTAGCACCCGGCACACCCCATCTAATCCTCGTGATCACCACCACCGCGGAGAGCCAACACCCGAGCAGCAGCGTCGCGACGATCGTCGAGGATCATCGCGCACAAGAGCACGGAGAGCCCCAGCAGTGTCGCCAGCCCTCCGCATATCAGGATCGCAAACCAGTCCGGCATCGCCTCCGCCATTAGAGCCTAACCCGAGCTTTTGTAAGCAGTAATGGAGGAAGAAGGAGGAGGAGAAGTGAGGCCAGGTGTGAGGAAGAAGAGAGGGGCACCCCGGCCGTTTTATAGCTCGAGCTCGGTGTACGGTGGGCGAAGTCCACCAACGCCGCTCATCGCCGACCGCCGGTGTTCGGAGGCGAATCCGCGAGCAGTGCCGACAGCATGCTGGCCCGCGAGGTGAGTGCACGCTGCCCCGACAGCTAGCACGCCGCGCACTACCGCAGTACGGCCTAGATGCCCTACGCGCTAGACATCGCCGGTGGAGAAAGCGCGCGGGAGTGAGGAAGAAGAGAGAACCAGAGGGAGAAGAAGAGGCTGACAGTGGGCCCCGGGTCCACCTGTCGGCCAGAGAGAGCACTGTGCTCTCGGGTACGACCAGCGTATTATAAGATTTAGAATTTATTCTAAATTTACTACGTCCGACGTAGAAATCTCACGTTTTTGACCCGAACCGTAGATTTTTCCATGCAGCACCAGTATTCACACTGTGGTTTTTCACCACTTATTGCCCTCTCACTGTAGCCACATTTTTACTGCTTATAGTTTTTCTTAAAACAACTTTTAACAAATCTCGAGGACGAGATTTTTCTTAAGGGGGGTAGTGTTGTGACACCCCAAAATTTTGGCCTTGTTTTATTAAATTAAAATTTTTGTCCGGAATTAAAACTTTGATTTTTTTGGACTCCCTTTTGATTTTTTAAACATTTCCTTTCTAACCATCATTGAGTTGTTCCCTAAAATGAAAACATTTCAAATATGTTATTGGACTTGTTTAACCTCTCAAGAAAAACTTTTCTTTTATCAGTATAACTAATTACCTAATTAATTTGCTTGATCTTTATTTTCTTGAAAAATGGTTTTCCAAGGTTATATGGCCATAATTGAACTACAACCATTTGATAAATTCACCTAAAATTCCAACCAAAATTTGGAGATGTCATGTGATGTTTTTAAATCACTTTTATACAAAAATATCTTTTATTCATGAAATATTTTGAGCTCTACACTCAATTTTTCTTCTCTGGTCCAGAGTGCAATTTTGCACTACAACCCATCTAAATATTTCTTTCTAGCCTCCACCAAAATTATGGGATGTTGATAGTAACATATGATTCAACATTATGCAAAAAACCTAGTGCTGTTCTTTGAAAATTTTGAGTGAATCAACCTCTTTTCCATTCTGGTCCAGCCTTGTGATTTCTACTGCAACCCTATTTATTTTTGCTCCAGTAACCTTGTGCCTTCTCCTACTTGTAGACAGCCCTACCAAACCCCTAAGTCCAGGAGCATGCACCCATTTGAATATTTTTGGTTCATGAAATAATGCAATCTATCTCCTGTCCAGAATTGAAGTTTTGTAAAACTTGCACTAACAAGTTTGTGCTTTTCACAAACCAACCTTACCACCCTCTTATTCATCTAAAGAGACCACCATCTGGAGTTTTTGACCACTCCAAGACTTGCCTAAGTGCCCTTGGCATTTTGTCAAACACCTTATGGGCATGATCTATTTTGGCATGAGTTTTTGGTTTGCACTGTGAACCTGATCCCCTGACCAAACCAGCTTGTCCAATGGTTTTGCCCTAGCCTTTAACCACACCCTGCTAACCCTCTTGTAGTTTGGAGACCTCTATCATGCAATGGCATTCCGTCGAGCACGTTCTGTGCGTGCTCTGGGCGCGAGCAGAGCACGCATTTTGCACGTGCCGCGCCCGAGCCGACGCGTCGCGCCCTTGGCCTTGCCACCACTGCAGAGCCACGCCACTCGCTCCCTTCTCACCACAACACGCCAAGAGCCCTCGCCATGTCCCCGGCAAGCCAGGAGCTAGCCGCCACGGTCGCCCGATAGCCCCTGCTCATGTCGGCCGCCGAGCCTCCCCCGCTCGCCACCTGCCTCCTGGAGCAGTGCGTGCTCATCCGCAAGCGTGTCCCCTAGCGCTCGTCGCTGCCACGACGCCCTGCCACTACAGGAAGGCGGTCCGCCGTCGTTCTTATCCGGCCGCCGCAAACCGACCTCGTCGCGCTATATAAGGAGGCCCCCGAACTCATTCAAGCACGCAGACAACCTCAGGCCACCCCCATGGCACCCCCACAGCCAGCAATCGTCGGGGGAAAGCCGTCTTCCCCAACTCCGGCCGGTTCGGCCGCCGCCACATCCCAGCTCCATTCACCGCAACCAGGGCCTCCCCCTCTCCGTTCTCTTCACCAGGAACTTTATCTTCCTCCCGTGAACTCGTTCCCTTGCTCGATTTTGATCGGGAACCACCGCAGCCCCAAACTCACTTCGCCCCCGAAGCCATCTCCGCCGCGAAGCTCGTCGCCGGCCACTCCGTCCACGTCGGCGACCATGGTGGGTACCCCCAAGTTCGTCTCGACCTCCTGAGCACGCCCATGCGCTCAGATCACCGAGGGACGCCGCCATCCGCCGGCGAGCCTCGCCAGAGCTCCGCCTCTGTTCGGTCAGGGGGAGACGACGCGCGCGTGGACCAGTCAAACCTGACCAGTGGGCCAGGCGGGCCCACTGTCGGTGACCCACGCGCAGTCCACGCTGGATAAGTGGAAGCGTATAACCAGAATACGCTTTCGACGTGTACGTATATTCGAAACGTTTTTCTTTTTCTGTTTTAATTTTAAATAACAGATTTTGACCGAAACTTTGACTGAGCTTAACTTTTTAAATATAACTCCAAATGAATTGATTCTTTTTCCTACATCTCTCAAATTCTGTCTAGTTTATTTTAAGATTTATTTGAAATTTTCCAAACAACTTTTTTGTGCTGTTTTGTATTTGTGTGTTAATTCAAATTTATTTAAAATAGGACTTTGGAGAGAGAGAAGAAACCTTTCAAAAGTTTTGGAGTGCACCCTGCCTTTCCACACATTGAAGGCAAGCATTCTGAACCCCGGCATAATATTTTTGGTGTGTTAGTTGACACGTTTATAACACCACCTTATATCGGAGAACTTGTTATTTCATGTGATATGATCATTTGCATGAGTGCATATTAGTGATTTCCTTGCTGTTGGAAATGAATATACTTGTGATGGTAATCATCCTCATGTGCCTTGCATGCATGCCGGAAAGAAATCCGGGAAAGCCTCTGCCTTGGGTAGGTGTGAGCTTATCGCCGGTCTCCGTCGGGACGGTTATGTCCGGTATGGCATGGCAAGGTATATTGAGTGGTGATTTTGTTGGTTGAAATATATTTGTTATACATGTCATGCAGGGAATTTATAAACCTCCTGAGTCGACCGTAGATCGAGTCTTGTTCCAGTAACCCCCATACTTGTTTTGTACTACCACTTGTCCCTGCCGCAGGTAGGGTACGGTTCAGTAAGTCGTCAACCCCTTTCCAGCACACACCGTACAGAGAGGCCATGGTGGAAGATGTCGGTTGTAGCCGGTAGGCATGCCACCTGGTCAGGGGGCATGGGTGTTTCCGGTTGGGACCGAGAGGGGAGGCCACCCCTTAGAGCGCGCGATATAAATTTGATCCCATGCTACGCGAGGTTGTAGCCTCCCCACTTAGAGTTTTGCTTAACAAGTGTCGTGGGTGATTCCAGACACCGATGAGTTAAGCTGGTGTGTGCAAGTTAGGCGTGTTTTCAACTAAAAGGCCGTAGACGGAATTAGTCCCGATGGACTAAAGGAATCCATTACTCGTGGGTAAAGAGTACACCCTCTACAGATATTAAACCTATTCGAATAGCCGTGTCCATGGTTAAGGATTACAGTCTGGGATGTGTCAAGTGTCGGTCTTAGAGTCGGTCTTCGGAGGTGGAATTGTTAAACAGGAACTGAAATTACTACCTGTGATAATTATGATTATTATCATTGTTGACTAACCCGTGTTATTATTATTATTGAGTATCCCTGGGATGGTTCTACCTCCGGGATACTCACCATGATCATTTCTTTTAAAGCTCTTTATGTGGTGTCGCTCAGACGCCCGACTGTGGCATTTCTTTTAAAGCCCTTTATCTGGTGTCACTCAGACGCCCGACTGTGGCATTTCTTTTAAAGCCCTTTATGTGGTGTGGCTTAGACTCCCGACTGTGGCATTTCTTTTAAAGCCCTTTATGTGGTGTCGCTCAGACGCCCGACTGTGGCATTTCCTTTATAAACCCTTTATGTGGTGTCGCTCCAGACGCCCGATTGGTGCCTTTTATTATTATTATGTTATTACTTTTTCATAAACAACCTGCTTGCATGCATAAAAGATGTTTTATTTATGACTGATGATGTGATCATAGAATTTTTGAGTGCATGATTGTCAACTATATTATCCCAGTGTTCATAATGTTTGCGAGTACATTCAAAGTACTCACTGGCTTGTCCCTGGCTATTGTCTTGGCCAGATTGCTTGCTTGGAGAGGAGCGTGGCGATGACAGCCTCGGGACCTAAGCAACGGTGATAGCAGCCTCGCGAAGATAGGAGTTAACCTGGTCAGCTGTTCCTGTGGGAAATGGAGTCCCATAGACACTGATGACCCACAAACCGCTTCCGCCATCAACCACTAGAAACCATTTGATGTACTCATAGGACACAATGGTCTTGTACTACATATTTTGTATTTTTGCTTGGAATTTCTGTATCAAGTTGGTGCCTCATCAGCTAACAGTAATCCTGGGGCTGGTGAGCACGACAGCCATTTTCTGGAAATCAATGTTCGGAAAAACCAGTCGTGACAGAGACCCCCTATGGTAATATACGCTTCGAAAGATAAGTATTTTGCAAAGTGCGGCGTGGGTGCAAATCTGACAAATGAAATTGCAGATGGCGCCGGATTAAATCCGGAATAGCAACAACTCCTACGCCAGCTGAAGGCTGTTGAGAGCATGCTGACAAAGGTGAGGCGGGAGAAGAACGATCTCCAAGATGCCAACACCAAGCTGGGCATTGAACTGAAGGATGTTCGTGCCCAGCTGTTGGACTCCGTTAAGGAGAATCAGCGGCTTCGACGCGGCATATTTAGTAATTGCTTAAATGAACTTTGAAAAAAGAGTTCAGCGAGGAAGTCGACTAACAGAGTAATGTCTGTAGGTATGCTAACAGGTCGTCCTGCAGAGGAAATGCCCAGTTCTACGGGTGAACTTCTTCCCGAGCTCTCAGAACTGCACGAGCGAGTTCGGCAGGTGATGCAAGGCGTCGCCCAGGCCTTGTGGACATCCGTCTCCATGCCCGAAGGCCTTGGAGAGCTTGTAGAGAAGTTGAAGGGAGCGCGGCGGCGCTTCCGATTGTGGAAGATGTCGGCCTGCCGTCAAGGCGCCAAGGAGGCCTGGGCCATGGTGAAGACGCGGTACACGAAGGCTGACCCAAACCACATGGCCGAGGTCGGGCCCGTGGGGCCCGATGGGAAGGAGATCCATATGAGCTTAGTATACGACCAAGTAGAATTGGCCGCAAAGTATTCCCAACAGGACTGTAAACTAGACAGCCTGTTAGATGGTATTGAAGAGGAATACAATCAGTCAGGTTGACTATGTAATTTTAATTGACATGTGTAATGCCTTCTAGCCGGATTGTAGATCGTTTGTCATGGCCGACCTTTTTGCTTCAACCTCGGGACCTGACGGTCCGGAGTGTGTCCGAATACCCTCGCGGTTATATAAGAACCGGGGTATGCATGGAGACCAGGCGTAGGGGTCATTACTGCTTGAACAGACAAGTGCCCAACTAGTTATGTTATATTACATGGTTAGTAAGAAACATCTTCCAGGGAGAATAGTTCCGTTAGGGGTTCCTTTCCTTGGGAGGCATGCCCTAAAGTGCATGTCCATTCTGCGAAAAGAGACACAGGAAAAACATCTGGGGGCGTATAGATAAATAAGTGAAAAAAAGATCATCTTTAGTTCACCGACCGAATATTCCCTTAAGAACGCTAGCTTTCGGCTTCACCAAGTCTGAGGTACACATCCGGCTGACCCGACAGTAACAATCACAGAGGTGCTCCCTTTACCACCTAGCCGAACAATCGGGAACGTAGGGGTAAGCACAGGAGCCAGACAACCCAGCTTGGCCAAAACTTAAGTCATATCGATGCATATAATGGTGAATAAAAGGTACATGCGGAAGTGCGACACATGTGTTGGGCATGAAGCCTGTATAAATAAGCTTCTATTTAAAGAAGCCCCTAGGTTTCATGAGCGCGGATAGCGCGTCACTTTATGAGCCTTTAAAGGCTATAAGAGAGAGGGAGGGGAGAAGGAGAGAAATGTAAGACAGAAAGTATATAAAAAATGGATAGAGGAAGGAGACGAACACAGAGTCCGACGCTAGGCATAGAATCTTCGAAGACGGGCTGCGTTCCATGGGTTCGGCTCGAGTCGGTTATCCGATGCATCTCGCAAGCGGTACGCTCCACCAGTCAGGACTTGGTCAATTATGAAGGGACCTTCCCACTTGGGCTTGAGTTTGTCCTTTTTCTTGTCCGGCAGGCGTAGAACTAATTCGCCAACGTTGTAATTTTTGGCCCGTACTTCTCTGCTTTGGTATCTTCGAGCCTGCTGTTGATAGAATGCGGAACGGGCTTTTGCCACGTCACGCTCTTCCTCCAAGGCGTCCAAACTGTCCTTCCGATCGAGCTCGGCTTCTCTTTCTTCGTACATAGGCACTCGAGGTGAGTCATGAATTATGTTGCAGGGCAAAACTGCCTCTACGCCGTACACCATGAAGAATGGTGTGTATCCGGTGGTGCGATTCGGCATGGTCCGCAGCCCCCAGAGTACGGAGTTGAGCTCCTCTACCCAGTGGGCATTATATTCCTTAAGGGACCGCACTAATCTGGGTTTGATGTCGCTCATGTTAAGACCATTTGCACATTCGACCTGGCCGTTAGTTTGTGGGTGACAGATGGAAGCATAATCAAGCTTGATGCCCATGTTTTTGCACCAGAGTTTTACCTCGTCGGCCATAAACTTCGTGCCGTTATCAGTGATGATGCTGTGGGGGACGCCAGAACGGTGTACAACCCCAGATGTAAAGTCTATCACCGGTCCAGATTCGGCCGTCTTAACAGGCTTGGCTTCTATCCATTTGGTGAACTTATCCACCATGACCAGTAAGTATTTTTTCTTGTGGGTTCCGCCTTTAAGGGGTCCAACCATGTCAAGCCCCCAGACCGCGAAGGGCCAAGTGATGGGGATAGTTTGGAGGGCGGTGGGTGGCATATGGCTTTGGTTTGCAAAAAGCTGGCAACCGACGCATCGTTGGACTAAGTCCTGGGCATCTGCCCGGGCCGTCGGCCAATAAAAGCCTGTACGGAAGGCCTTGCTTACAAGGGACCGAGCTGCAGCATGATGACCGCGGAGTCTGGCATGAATTTCAGCCAGGAGGTTCTGCCCTTCCTCTTCAAAGATGCACCTTTGAAGGACTCTGGTAGTGCTTTTCTTATAAAGCTCTCCCTCATGGACTTTATAGGCTTTAGATCGCCGCACTATGCAGCATGCCTCATTTTGGTCCTCGGGGAGTTCCTGCCTAGTAAGGTAGGCGAGGAATGGTTATGTCCACGGGGCGATGACGACCATTATTACATGGGCTGAAGGTGTTATTTGATTGGCAGAGCCTCCAATTATGTCAGAGTGTTTGGTATTGGGCAGTGCGGTTGGGTCCGGGCTGTTATTGCCGGGTTCCCCTTCCCATGCTACGGGTGGCTTAAACAGCCTTTCCAAGAAGATGTTGGGGGGACTACATCGCTTTTGCGCCGATGCGTGCCAGGACATCTGCCGCCTGATTATTTTCCCGGGCTATAGGTGAAATTCGAGCCCTTCGAACTGAGCTGACATTTTTAGGACGGTGTTGCGATAAGATGCCATTTTTGGATCCTTGGCATCAAAGTCTCCCTTTATTTGGGATATTGCGAGGTTTGAGTTCCTGCGCACCTTTAGGCGTTGAATGCCCATGGATACTGCCATCCAGAGACCATGTAAAAGGGCCTCATATTCGGCTGCATTGTTGGAGTCTGTGTACATTATCTGGAGTATGTATTGAATTGTGTCTCCTGTGGGGGACGTCAAAACGACGCCAGCCCCTAGACCGGCCAACATTTTGGAGCCGTCGAAGTGCATGACCCAGTTTGAATATGTGCCGTACTCTTTAGGGAGTTCGGCCTCTGTCCATTCTGCGACGAAGTCGGCCAAAACTTGCGACTTGATAGCTCGCTGTGGCTTGTAAGTTATGTCGAACGGGAGGAGCTCAATGGCCCATTTTGCAATCCGGCCTGTCGCGTCGCGGTTGTTTATAATATCGTTAAGTGGCACTTCCGAGGCTACTGTTATTGAACACTCTTGAAAGTAGTGTCGCAGCTTCCGGGATGCCATAAATACCGCGTACGCAATCTTTTGATAATGCAGGTACCGTGACTTGCACAGAGTAAGGACAGTGGACACATAGTAGACTGGCTTTTGAAGGGGGAGTTTGTGTCCGTCCGTTTCTCGTTCGACGACGAGCACTGCGCTTACGACCTGATGGGTTGCTGCAATGTATAATAGCATTGGTTCGCCAATGTTTGGCGTGGCCAGGACTGGGTTTGTTGCCAAGATGGCTTTTATTTCGTCGAGTCTGGCCGTGGCTGCATCCATCCACTCGAAGTGTTCGATGCGCCGAAGGAGGCGATAAAGGGGTAGGGCATTTTCTCCCAAGTGGGAGATAAAGCGACTTAGAGCCGCCATGCATCCGGTTAATTTCTGTATTTGTTTGAGGTCCTTCGGGATATCCAATTGTGACAGAGCTCGGATCTTGCCTGGATTTGCTTCAATTCCTCTACCAGATACAATGAAGCCCAAGAGCTTTCCGGCTGGAACGCTGAAAACACATTTTTCCGGGTTGATCTTGATGTCGTATGTTCAGAGGTTATCGAACGTTAGCCTCAAGTCATCTACTAGAGATTCGACATGTCTTGTTTTAACGACTACATCATCTATGTATGCCTCCATTGTTTTGCCGATCTGGTTTGCCATACATGTCTGAATCATGCGCTGATATGTTGCGTCGGCGTTTTTGAGCCCGAAGGGCATTGTGTTGAAGCAGAATGGGCCGTATGGTGTGATGAATGCCGTTGCGGCTTGGTCTGACTCTGCCATCTTTATTTGATGGTAGCCGGAGTATGCGTCGAGGAAACACAACGAATCGTGTCCTGCGGTAGCGTCGATAATTTGATCGATGCGGGGGAGGGGGAAGGGATCCTTTGGGCAAGCCTTGTTAAGGTCTTTAAAATCAACGCACAGGCGCCATGATTTGTCCTTCTTTGGTACCATCACCAGGTTTGCTAGCCAGTCCGGGTGTTTTATATCTTTGATGAATCCATCCTCCAATAGCTTGGCTAGTTCCTCTCCCATGGCCTGTCTCTTAGGTTCGGAAAAATGCCGAAGAGCCTGTTTGACTGGCTTGAATCCTTTTAGGATATTTAAGCTGTGTTCGGCCAGCCTGCGTGGGATTCCTGGCATGTCTGAAGGGTGCCAGGCGAAAATGTCCCAGTTCTCTCGTAGGAACTCTCGCAGTGCGGCGTCTACATCAGGGTTTAACTGTGCCCCGATGGAAGCTGTTTTATTGGGGTCCGTTGGATGGACCTGGAATTTGACTATTTCGTCTGCCGGTTTAAAGGAGGTGGGCTTGGATCTTTTGTCGAGTATCACATTGTCCCTATTCACCATGGAGCGCAGCGCAGTCAGTTCCTCAGCCGCTAGGGCTTCGGATAGAGCCTCGAGGGCCAGTGCGGCTGTCTTGTTTTCGACGCGGAGTGCTATGTCCGGATCACTAGCAAGAGCGATGATTCTGTTAGGCCGGGGCATCTTGAGCTTCATGTACCTGTAATGGGGTATTGCTTGGAAGATTGTAAACGCTTCCCGCCCTAGCAGAGCATGATATCCGCTACTGAACGGGGCCACTTGGAACGTGACCTCTTTGGACCTGTAATTATCCGACGTGCCGAACACCACATCTAGTGTGATTTTTCCTGTACAGCGCGCTTCCCGACTGGGGATTATTCCTCTAAAGGTTGTGCTGCTTTGCTCAATGCGGTTCCAGTCTATTTCCATTTTTGAAGGGTTTCCTCATAAATGAGGTTCAATCCGCTGCCGCCATCCATGAGTACTTTGGTAAGACGAATGCCGTCCACTATTGGACTGAGGACCAATGCGGCTGGTGCTCGGGCTGTTCAGAATTTAGGTTCATCACTGGCGTTAAAAGTAATAGCAGTGTCACTCCATGGGTTTATTGTTGCTACTTGGTAGACTTCGGCAAGGCCGCGGAGTGTTCTTTTTCGCATATTATTTGATGCAAAAGTCTTGAAGACTGTTAATACCGTACTGGTGTCTCTGGGGTGGCTTTCTGTGGCTTCTGGAATTAGAAGATCTTCGCCAATTTTTGCCACCTGCCGGAGTATCCAACATGCTCTAAGGCTGTGAGTTGGTGTGGCGCCCTCTGCACTGTGAATTTTACAGGGTCCGTTAAGCCATCCTTCCAGTATGGCTCCGTGCCCTGTAGAGGGCTTTTGCTTTTTGGTATTGAACCCGGGTGTCTGGCGATGATGCACCCTTTTATTTCGGACTGGGTTTGTATTCAGGGCCAGATTGTCCCAAAATTTTATTTCGGTTTTCCAGGCGCTTTCCATCGCACAGTACTTTCGTACTATGGACGCCAAGTCAGCGAAGCGTGTAATATCACAGCGACTTATGGTGTTGAGGATTCCCTTGTCCATGCAATTATTGCAAAAGAATGAAATTGCGTATTCCTCGCGGTAGTCCTTTATCATGTTCATAACCAGGAGGAATCTGGCCCAGTAATGATGTACTGTTTCTTCAGGCTCTTGCCTAATTTGGGATAGATCTCTTATGTATGGGTGGGTGGGTGGAATCAAATCCGAAACCTTACCCAATCTAAGACCCAGAGGCCAAGGAGTTTCCGAACTCGGAAGTTTGGATTCTTGGATGGTGTCCAATGAATCTAGCCCATCGCTTGACTTTAAGTTCAGGTCTTGAGTGATGTCCTCCCCTCCGCGGGTATCCGGCTTGGAGGGATCGGGAATCCGGACATAGCTAGTCCTTAAGATAGATGAAGGGTCGCCGCACTGTCCCTCTACCACGGCAACATGATGGGTGACCTGGGGAGAGTTAATCTCTCTCAGATCGGGTTTAGGCCCAATCTGGTCGTAATCCGTAGCGACTCCTAGGGCGGCGATGCGATCCAAGAGCTCGTTTAGGGAAGAGAGCTCCATTGGATCTAGCTGCTCGGCAAATTCCGAGCTGACGTGAAGATTGCTTTTGATGACCCGAGAGGTCATCATCGTCGCAGCAGCCAAACATGCGGTCATAAGGAAACCACCTAGCCAGAGAGTTTGGCCGACAGCCAAAGCTCCCTTAGCAACGGTACCGTCTTTAAAGACGGGATGAGGCATCCTTCCTGATGGCGACGACACAGAGGAACTCTCAATGAAAGCACCAATGTCGGTGTCAAAACCGGCGGATCTCGGGTAGGGGGTCCCGAACTGTGCGTCTAGGCGGATGGTAACAGGAGACAAGGGACACGATGTTTTTACCCAGGTTCGGGCCCTCTCGATGGAGGTAAAACCCTACTCCTTCTTGATTAATATTGATGATATGGGTAGTACAAGAGTAGATCTACCACGAGATCAAGGAGGCTAAACCCTAGAAGCTAGCCTATGGTATGATTGTTGTCCCTACGGACTAGAACCCACCGGTTTATATAGACACCGGAGAGGTCTAGGGTTACACAGAGTCGGTTACAATGGTAGGGGATCTACATATCCGTATCGCCAAGCTTGCCTTCCACGCCAAGGAAAGTCCCTTCCGGACACGGGACAAAGTCTTCAATCTTGTATCTTCATAGTCCAGGAGTCCGGCCGAAGGTATAGTCTGGCTATCCGGACACCCCCTAATCCAGGACTCCCTCAGTCACTATGCCAACAAATGCTTTAATCAGAGGCGTCTTCCTCCTCCTCCTGTGAGATCTGCCAGCACCGCAGTATTCAAGCATAATCCCAAGTTTGCAAAGGTCAACATGATGAACGCAGCTCAGGCAGAGGACTCGTCAGATGTGATTATGGGTAACCTTCCTGTTAACGATATTCCTGCAAAAGTTCTTTTTGACACTGGTGCATCGCATTGTTTCATCTCGAAACCATTTGCATCTAAGCATGAGTTGGCTTTCAAAGTTTTGCCTAGACCGATAGCAGTTGTCTCTCCGGGTAAACGCATGAACGCTAACTCCATGGTTCCGGATGTTACCATCACTTTGGGTGACTACAAGTTTCTGTCTTCTCCTACTGTTCTTGGTGACTCGGATATTGATCTTATTCTCGGAATGGATTGGCTTTCTAAGCACAAGGCTCAGCTTGATTGTGCTGCCAGGCAGATTCAATTGACACATTCGTCCGAGGATGTAATCGTCTTTGCCGCTCGTGAGGATACCATTCGACTGTTTTCTCTTAATGAGAAGGGCGAGTTGGATGCCATCTCTCAGATTCCAGTCATTTGCGAATATCAAGACGTCTTTGCAGAAGAGCTTCCAGGAATGCCTCCACACCGGCCAGTTGAATTCGTCATCGATCTTGAGCCTGGCACGGAACCTGTTTGCAAACGTCCTTACAAGCTTGGACCGGAAGAGTTGAAGGAGCTGAAGAAGCAACTTGATATTCAAGAGCGTATGGGTCTCATCCGACCAAGTTCTTCTCCATGGGGTTATGGAGTTCTTTTTGTCAAGAAGAAGGATGGAACGGACCGACTTTGTGTCGACTACCGTCCATTGAACAAGAAGACCATAAAGAACAAGTACCCACTTCCCAACATCAACGAGCTTTTCGAACAACTCAAAGGTGCTCAAGTATTCTCCAAGCTTGACCTCCGTATGGGCTATCATCAGATTCACATTCGTGAAGAAGATATCCCCAAGACAACATTCAGAACAAGCTATGGTTCATATGAATACACTGTCATGTCTTTCGGCCTCGTCAATGCTCCTCCAACATTCTCTCGCATGATGAACTTCATCTTCAACGCCTACACAAATGACTTCGTCTTGGTCTAGCTCGATGATATTTTGGTCTTTTCCAAGAACAAGGAGGATCATGCCAAGCATTTGAGATTGGTGCTGGATAAACTCAGAGAACATCAGTTCTATGTGAAGTTTTCAAAGTGCGAGTTTTAGCTCAATGAGGTTCTCTACCTTGGGCATATCATCTCCGCCAAGGGCATAGCTGTGAATCCTGAGAAGGTCTCTGCAATTGTGAATTGGGAACCGCCTTAGAATGTGAGGCAACTCCGCAGATTCCTTGGGCTCGCAAGCTATTGTCAAAGGTTCGTTGAGAACTTCTCTAAGATCGCGAAGCCTCTTTCCAACCTTCTACAAAAGCATGTGAAGTATGTCTAGTCGCCTGGACGTGACATCGCTTTCAACACCCTGAAAGAGAAGTTAGTCACTGCTCCAGTTCTGACTCCTCCTGATGAATCCAAACCGTTTGAGGTCTTCTGTGATGCTTCCCTTCAAGGTCTTGGTGCAGTCTTGATGCAAGAGAAGAAAGTTGTGGCCTATACCTCTCGCTAGTTGAAGCCCAACGAAAAGAACTACCCCACTCATGACCTCGAGTTGGTGGCAGTTGTCCATGCTCTTTTAACTTGGAGACATCTCTTATTGGGAAGAAAAGTAGACATCTTCACTGATCATAAGAGTCTCAAGTACATCTTCACTCAGCCAAACCTCAACCTCAGGCAGACTCGTTGGGTCGAAATGATTCAAGAGTATAATCCAAGTATCGAATATACTCCAGGGAAGGCCAATGTAATTGCTGACGCATTGAGCAGGAAGGCTTACTGCAACAGTTTGATTCTCAAGCCTTACCAACCAGAGCTTTGTGAAGCTTTCTGCAAACTCAATCTTCAAGTTGTTCCTCAAGGATTTATTGCCAACCTCCAAGCCTCTCCTACTCTGGAAGACCATATTCGTGAGGCTCAACTTCTTGATGCTATGGTGAAGAAGGTGAAGATTGGGATTGCCAAGAGTCAACCCAAGTACAAGTGCTATCGCCTTGATGACAAGGATACTCTATTCTTCGAGGATTGCATTGTTGTGCCTAAAGGTAACCTTTGTAAAGTCATTATGAACAAGGCTCACAATTCACTCCTCTGTATCCACCCTGGAAGTACAAAGATGTACCAAGATCTCAAGCAGTCGTATTGGTGGACTCGAATGAAGCGCGAGATTGCTCAGTTTGTGAACGAATGTGATGTCTGCAGAAGAGTGAAAGCAGAACACCAACAACCAGCTGGTCTCCTCCAACCTCTTGCCATTCTGGAATGAAAGTTTGACCATATTGAGATGGACTTCGTGACTGGATTAACAAAGTCCAAGCGTGGCAATGATGCTATCTTCATTGTCATCGACAAACTCACTAAAGTGGCTCATTTTCTTCCTATCAAAGAATCTATCACAACAACTCAGTTGGCAGAGCTATATACCTCTAGGATTGTCTCTCTGCACGGCATTCCGCAGTTGATATCTTCAGACCGTGGCAACATCTTCACCTCCAAGTTTTGGGATTCTTTTCAGAAGGCCATGGGCACCAACATTCGCTTCAGCACAGCCTTTCATCCTCAAACCAGTGGCTAAGTCGAGCGAGTAAATCAAATTCTTGAAGATATGCTCAAGGCTTGCGTCATCTCTTTCGGTATGAAGTGGGAAGATTGTCTTCCATATGCCGAGTTCTCCTACAACAACAGCTTCCAAGCGAGTTCGGGCAAGGCCCCATTCGATATTCTCTATGGCAGGAAGTGCCGTACTCCTCTTAACTGGTTAGAGACTGGTGAACGTCAACTTCTTGGAAATGACTTGATCACAGAGGCAGAAGAAATGTGCAAAGTCATTCGTGAAAATCTCAAAGCCGCGCAATCGCATCAGAAGAGTTACTATTATAGCAAGCATCGTGACTTGGCTTTTGAGATAGGAGACCATGTCTACCTCCGCGTCTCTCCAATGAAAGGTACTCGTCGCTTCGGTATCAAAGGGAACCTTGCCCCTAGATATGTGGGCCCTTTCAAGATCATCAGCAAAAGAGGCGATCTCGCCTATCAACTTGAGCTTCCGTCCAACTTTGCAAACGTGCATGACGTGTTCCACGTGTCTCAACTCCGCAAGTGTTTCAAGACTCCTGACCGCACCATCAACTTCGAAGAGATTGATCTCCAAGAAGACCTGTCTTATCATGAGCACCCAGTTGCTATTCTTGAAGAAACTGAGCGCAAGACTCGCAACAAGTCTATCAAATTCCTGAAAGTCAAGTGGTCACATCATTTCGACCGTGAAGCCACCTGGGAACGCGAGGATCACCTCCGTTCTGAGTACCCGGAGTTTTTCCAGTCCTAGATCTTGGGACGAGATCCTTTCTTAGTGGTGGAGTGTTGTAACACCCCAGATGTAAAACTTCCCATTTTGGCAATATATCCATCTTGTTCTTCATCAATTTCAAGTGGTTTTCCTCCTTGTGGGTTTCATTTTGAATTTGTTTTGTTTGCCCTTGCATTATCTTGTCATCACTTGTCATATTTCTTTTGCCATCCATTGTTGCATTATGGCCTCATCATGTGTTTGCTTTGTGCTTGGTGTCACTGTGCATATCCCCATCATCATGTGCATCTTCATGTTGTGAGCATATTGCACTGAGGCATGTTCCTTGGGATCCAAGCACCATCCTTCCCCTCCACTCATCACCACCTCTTCCCCTCTTTTCTTTCTTTGGCAAGTGCACCTCTACCCCCTCCTTTAATGCTCAACCCCAAAATTCTAGCACCATGCCTTGAACCCCCTGCCAAATTTCACCTCTGTCGTGGGTTTGTCACGGCAGATGCCCTCGTGAAAGGACTTAGTCATGGAACCATCGGAACGGGTTAGCTTAAAGGGGTTAAACCGGACAAGGGGACACGGGAGTTTATACTAGTTCGGCCCCTTCGATGAAGGTAAAAGCCTATGTCTAGTTGTGATTGGTATTGCTAGGGTTTCGAAGGCCAGGGAGCGAATCCGCTTTGTCTGGCTCTCGAGTTGTTGTTGTCTGTCCCTAAACCGCGGCCGGGTCGTCCCTTTATATACATAGGTTGACGCCCGCCGGGCTATAGAGTCCCGAAGCCGGTTTATAAACGTATCCGGTTCGGCCTCTCTCTTTCTATCTTACTATACAAGTTACATGACTAGTCGGTTTACATTTACATACTGTAACTCGCCTTTGGGCCCTCCGTAAAGCGCCAGCATCTTTACATCTTCATGGGCTTCTAATCTTCAAAGAGTCAACCCGGCTACATAAGGCCGGTTTACCTCCAGTAGTAATATCCCCAACATTAGGCCCCAGATTGGTTTGAACTTGTTCATGTCAATCTTCCACACTTTATAAAAAATCTTCTCTCTTGTCTTCATTTTTGATCTTGTAAACCGCCGTGACGTCATACTTCAAAACTACGATAAACCGTCCTGACGTCATCCATCTGTTGATATCGGAGATTTCGTTCATTTAATATATATCCAGTTATCGAGGCGACAGCTTTATTAACTTATCCATTTTTTGGACTCCTCGATTCCCGCACTTGCCATTTTTCACTTCGCCTTATAAATAGGACCGAGGGGTCATTTTCACCGTTTCCCCCCGTGCCTCTTCGCATCGTCTTCCTCGCGCCGCTCAGCCTCTGGAACTCCGCCACCACCGTTGACCGTCGTTTCTGCTCCGACCTCGGCCGCTACATCGCCCTGAACGCACCAGAGAACTGCGGCACCCTTCCGCTTCCTCACTAGCTCCGGTAAGTTCTCTGCTTTTTTCACCATAGATCTGTTCTAGGGTTTCGATATTCCTCGCAGTTCTTCCGAAGTTCATCAGTGCTATTCTTCCCTGTTCTTCCTTTAATAGATGGACACTTCATGCTTGATGCATCTCTTACCGTAGCTTACCTACCATGGTCATCACAAATCTTTATGCGCAAAGAACTAATCTGTCTGTGAAAAATTGCTTCAGTTCTGCACCCCTTCAAGATCCAATTATTTTTGCTTTTCTGTCCTATCTCTAGATCCGAAAGTTTTATACATCACTGTGAGATCTGTTTCTCCTCGCACCAACATAAGCGATTTGACATTGGATAAATAGTCTATGCCATTAGCCCTCTGATAAACCGGAAGAGCATGTTACCTTCATAATTACGCTCCAGTTTAACAGTGTCTGATCAATCCTGCGCTAGCATTACCTTTATTTCTCATTATACTAGTCTCTGGGTTGTACCATTTATTATATCAGTGCGTTTCTTACTCCCTTGTCTCTTGTGTATGATCATGCATAATTTATAAACTGGCCTTTCATTTTCAGTTTGTCCGCTTTGCAATGGCCAAACAATTCACTGCCTGCAACTAGGCTCGTTCCCTAGTTATTGAGGATCAATTGAATGAAATGGTTAGCATCGGCTCTCTGCCTAAAAAAACTGAGATCAAATGGCGAGTTCCAGGAACAGAGAATCCTCCAACCCCAAGACAAGGCGAGGTGGTAATCTTTGTTGATCATATAGGCCGTGGTTTCAAACCGCCCGGGTCAAAATTTTATCGAGATGTACTTGCCAGCTTCCAATTGCATCCACAAGATGTTGGTCCCAACTCAGTCTCCAACTTATGTAATTTCCAAGTCTTCTGTGAAGCCTATTTACAAGAAGAACCAACTGCAGAATTGTTCCGTGATTTCTTTCACTTAAACCGGCGCACAGAGTTTGTGAATGGCCCGAACACAGAGCTTGGTGATGTCTCGATTCAAAAGCGGAAGGAAGTGGAATTTCCTGATGCCAAACACCATATCCACCCAAAGGAATGGAACCAAACTTGGTTCTATTGCAGAGACACTTCTCCTGAGGATGAAAATCCCCTCCCCGGCTTCTGTGACCATAGATTATCCAATACTCACCCAATGCCACAACGCCTGAGCTCTTCAGAAAGGGCAAAATACGCTCCTCAAATCGCCAAGCTCCAAGCCTTTATGGCAAATGGTTTAACAGGTGTGGATTTTGTACGCTGTTGGATATCCTGGAGTATCTTGCCGCTAAGCCGGTGTCCCGGTTTAATGTGCGAATATACTAGTGAAGTTGACGATCCTCAACGCCATTGCAACATCCAATTATCTAATGAAGAAGTTATTGAAGGTGTAAAGAAAATTCTGAATGAATCGGAACTGGTCTGTAGTCAAACCGGTCTGAATCCCTTCTACACCAAGAACAAACCGCCTGCTGTAAGTCTTACACTTCCTCTTCATTTCTAATATCTTTAACTTATACAAGCTGTAACCCTTCTTCTTTATATGTATAGGGTGATGACCCTTTCTGGAAACGAAAATCCATAGAGAAAGCGGCAAAACCAACTGGAGATAAAGCGGTCAAACCAACCCGCCCGAAGACCAAAGCCGTAAAACATACATCAAAATGGAAAACGGCTGACCGGATCACTATGGAACTTGATGATGATACTGATGACCCAGAAGTTGAGGTAGAACTTGACTCACTTGGCTCTCTTTTTATGCATCTTGTTAACAATGATCTTCCTCAGGAGGAGGCAGAAGCTAGTCAGGCTGATGAGGTAGAGGTAATTACCCTTTCCTCCGGTTCAGACTCTATGCCAACACAAAAAACTCGCCAAACAATCCGGAAAGTAAGCTTTTCTCATCCTCTTGCTCACTTGGATCCAACACTTATTTTGAAGACTCAACAGCATGAAGCTCGCTGGACAACCCGGCACAGTGGCCAACAGGTCACCTCTACCGGTTTACCTGATACCCCGGTTCAGAAGCGCCGGTCTGTGGTCTCTCCTACTTATGAACATTCTTACCCCAAGGCAGGTTATTTCAGACAGCCTCTTAATCCGTCCGATTCAAATTATCAGGTGACACCTCCTTCCTCTTCTAGTGAATCGACAGCAACTCAACTCCCCCCTTTGAAAACTGTGGCTGGGTGAGTTATGAAAAACCTTTCCTTTCAATGCGCCCTACATCTTTTGAACATGATGTTAACCCTTTTTATTCTGTTTGCAGGGCCAAAGCCATACCCAGCAAGAAAGCTCGGGTCACCAATCCGCCAGAAGACCCTATTGCTGAAGAAGAAGAACCAAGAGGTGAACCGGAGCAAACAGGTGAACCGGAAGGCCTCCCTCCTCAAACAACTTTTAATGATCCGCCCCTTGACGGCCAACATACTGATGAACCAACAGATGTTGAGCTTGCCGCCCCTGACACTGAACCGGCAGAACCAAACCGGGCTAATCCAATGAAAGATACTGAAATTTCATCACCATCCGCCCAAAATCCTGAAGACCAAGGTGATGATGTTATTATCACTGGGGCAGGCCACAGCTCTCCTGGTCATCCCGTCATTTTGGCTCAGCATAGTGCCAAGGAAGAGCAAATTGCCAGGGATAAAGGTAAATGGAGCAGCGACTTATCAAACTATGCTCATCTTAACGCTGATGAGCTTCATTCCGGCTTCTTGAACCATCTGCACTCAAACCGGGATTATGAAGCCGGTTTGGTGAATTTGATGAAAGAACGATATGAGGTAAATTCTTCTCCCTTGCACATTGATTTATAGCTGAAATACTATTCCAAGTAGCCCCCAGGAGCCGTTTTATGATTGTCAATCATAAACTGGGTCTTTGTAACACTTTAAGCATCCCATCATGAATCCTTATCAAGGCGTGTCTTCAATCATAGATAAGACTCATGTTTGAAAAATGAGATAACATTCTGTAGCATAGTCCCCAAAGGCCTGTTTAACTTGGCAAGTTAATTCGGTTTTTAATCCACACCGCCGGTTTAGAACAAACGTACATTAGCCCCCAAGTGTCCAGGATAATGCTTGTATTGTTCTGGAGACTTGCATAGAAGGTAGTATTTGAGAGCAAATAAGCATTAGCCCCAAGTATGAAGTGGATAACTTGTTATATGCTTTATACTTAGTGCATATATATGTTGCTTTGTTGAAGATACCTTCAATGTTGCAGGCTGAACTGAAAAGCAAAGATGCCCAAAACTCTGACTTGCAAGAAAATGTGAAGTCGCAACAAGCTAAAGCTGCAAAAGCCAAAGACGAGCTGACCCAGGCCCTAGCCGAAATTGAAAAATTGAAAGAATCATTCAATCAAGATCATGCTGCATGGGAAACCGAAAAAGCTGGTTTGACCATAAGAGCTGTAGATGCCGAGGAAGCCCTGAAACCGGTGGTCGAAGAACTAGCCGGTTTGAAGCGCCAAATCAACGCTATGACCTCTGCTATCTTTAGTAAGTATCTGCTTATGTATGTTGCATCAGTCAATGAATCTTAAAACTGACCAAAATGTTGATAAAATCTTTGGCAGGAACTCGGATCACTCATCTTGGTGCAGATATGTGGATGAAACTCAAAGCGGCATATACATTGGTTGAGCAGCTATACTCTGGATCTCAGCGAGCCATTAGTATAGCAGCTTATAACAAACCGGCGCCAATGTTGATTAAGGAAACCCATGAGAAGCTAGGCATGTTACCGGCGCGTATTGCCGAGTTGAAAAGAGCTGCTGCAAGAGCCGGACCATTAACTACCCTTATTCGAGCCAAGGCCTGGATTCCAGATCTTGAAGCGGAGGATATCATTAAAGGGTATCCAGGCGTTAAAGACGACGGTTCAAACTTTGACAATGATGATCTTTGGCGGTTGACCAAACAGATGCGGCCAGCGGCCAGCAAATTGGCCGAGGACACCGATTTGTCCCATTTTCAACCGTTTTATGATGTAGAAGGGAGAAGACAGCCGGCTGAGATCCATGAAGTCAAAGAACTTGTGCCTCCGACTCGTAAGCACACTTATGCCCCTGATATTAACCCTTCTGATCTTATCCATGAGGAAGCAGTGTTCCAAGCTTTAACCGGAATCGATTGGTCAACGGCTGATTTCCAGCAGCTGGGGATGGATGAAGAAGTACCTACACCAACTGATCCGCAACCATCAAACCGTCGTGATGAAGAGTCCTGATCCGGTTGCCGGTTTACATGGCTACTGTGAAAAACAATGGCACTGTTTGAGCCGCTTTGAATCTTCATGTAATAGGATAGCTGAAACTTTGTTTATCTGCCATGCCATCGAGCATGTTTCATAACCCTTTGTGACAATCTGTGCCGTCCTTCAGGATATATTTTATGCATAGTCTATGATGACTTGCCTTCCTAGGTACAAAAAACTTAAAAGTGTCTAGCGGTTTACCGCTAAACATGTCATAATATCCAAGAAGTATATAGTACTTGAGCTGAATAATCAAGTGTTTGTACAAAAAATAATGTACATAACATACCTTATTGAGTGAGCAAACGTGTATACAACAAAGGTGTTTAACACCAACCTGATACATTTGATAATCTCATCTTCATAATGCTGGTCTATCTATTAAACCGGACCGGTATAGCTACTGGATTTTCTTCATAACACTGGTGATTTAGTCAAACTAGACAGGGTCAGTGACCACCGGTTTATAATTGATCATGAGCCAACAACTGGTGGTTGGAAAGCAAGCCAGATCAAGGATGCCGGTTTATCAAAAAATACTTATGATTGCCAACAAACAAAATTCAAATAGGGAAATATGTGAGGCTTTTTACGAGCTACTAGGCTCCAAATCGAGGCTTTTCATGGGCTGCCAGGCCTCTAAGTTAAACCATTTAACAAAGCCTTTTAAGATGGCCTCCAATTAACCAATCACCGTTTTAACTATGACAAGTTCAGGGTCTGTAAAAGATTGACTTGTCAAACGTTTGATGGGTCATGCCAGGATTACCTGGATAGGAGTGGCTTACTTGATGAAGGCAGGTTAACCCGGGGTTTTAGGTGAATACACCAGGCTTCCAAGCCGTGGCTTGATAGCCAATTACGAGGGTCCTTTCAAACGCTTTGTTGCTTTGCAAAAAAGAGCCCCCACGTAACTTTGTGAGCGACGCTCAGCGTGTGCCTATGTTTGAGTTTGTATGGTGTACAATACTCTCTTTGGCTCCACAAATTTTTCCTTGTGTGGCTAAAATGCCAATCAAGAGGTGTAGCTGTGGTTCAAACATGACCAAGCCCCCTAGTGATTTTCTTTATCTTTATGCAGCTGCTAAATCCAGTTTAACAAAGACTTCGCTTTGACCGTTAACTTGTAAAAGCACACATATGATATAAGAAAGAACAGATACCCCGCTTATAACGGAGGCTCCAGTTTATTATATGGTATATACACTGTCAAAAATATGTATAGGTGAAAAAGCCTATGGCTTCAAGTATAGTAAGGCCGAAGGAGAGCTATGTTCCATGGCCGCTTTGTCTCCTCCTCCGATTGACGTGAGTCTTCATGCTCTCGAACATCAATGAGGTAGTAGGATCCGTTGTGCAGATTTTTGCTGACCACAAAGGGTCCTTCCCAAGGGGGGGATAACTTGTGCATATCAGTCTGATCCTGGATGAGCCGGAGCACCAAATCACCTTCTTGAAAGGTTCTAGTTTTAACCCGGCGGCTGTGATAACGTCGAAGATCTTGTTGATAAATCACCGAACGCGCTGCTGCAAGATCCCGCTCTTCATCCAACAGGTCCAGAGAATCCTGACGTGCCTTCTCATTATCAGTTTCAACATAAGCTGCCACACGGGGCGAATCATGACGGATGCCACTAGGAAGAACCGCCTCTGCTCCATAAACCATGAATAAAGGTGTGTAACCCGTAGACCTATTGGGTGTGGTGTTGATGCTCCATAACATAGAAGGTAGCTCCTCGACTCAACAACCCGGCGTCCGCTTTAAGGGAACCATAAGCCTTGGTTTGATACCCCGCAGAATTTCTTGATTTGCCCTTTCCGCTTGACCATTAGATTGGGGGTGAGCCACTGATGCTAGATCAAGCCAGATGTGCTCACGTTGACAGAATTTTTCCATCTCTCCTTTTGACAAGTTAGTGCCATTATCTGTTATAATGCTATGTGGAAAGCCAAACCGGAATATCACCTTTTTGATGAATTAAACCACCGTGGCTGCATCACACTTGCTGACTGGCTCTGCCTCTACCCATTTAGTGAATTTATCAACTGCTACTAATAGATGGGTCTTCTTGTCCTTGGAGCGCTTGAAGGGTCCAACCATATCCAGCCCCCAAGTGGCAAACAGCCACGTAATTGGAATCATCCACAACTCTTGAGCCGAAACGTGCGCACGGTGGGCAAGCTTTTGACATCCATCACATCTTTTGACTAAATCCTCCGCATCAGCATGCGCCGTCAACCAGTAAAAACCGTGGCGAAAAGCTTTAGCAACCACGACTTAGAACTGGCGTGGTGACCGCAATCCCCTTCATGAATTTCTCGCAAAATCTCACAACCTTCTTGAGGAGAAACGCATCATTGAATCGCTCCTGAAACACTATAACGATGTAACTCCCCGTTGAGTATGGTCATGGACTTGGAACACCGGATTATCTGTGGAGCCAACGTTTCCTCAGCTGGTAACTCGCCCCGGTTCATGTAATCCAGATATGGGATCATCCAATCCGGTATGGCATGCAGAGCTGCCACCAACTGAGCCTCCGGATGAGGAACAGCCAAATCTTCTTCGGTTGTTATTTTGACTAACGGATTGTGCAACACATCAAGAAAGACATTGGGCGGAACCGGTTTATGTTGGGAACCAAGACAACTTAAAGCGTCCGCCGCTTCATTCTTCCACCGGTCTGTATGGTCCACCTGATAACCTTTAAAGTGACCAGCCACTGTGTCCACCTCTCGCCGATATGCAGCCATGAGTGGGTCCTTAGAATCCCAAGTGCCAGACACTTGCGGAGCCACTAGATTTGAATCGCCGAAGCACTTAACCCGGCTCAAATTCATCTCTTTAGCCATCCGAAGACCGTGGAGTAAAGCCTCATATTCAGCTGCATTGTTAGTACAAGGGAACATTAAACAGAGGACATAACAAAACTTATCACCTCGTGGAGAAGTTAATACGACTCCAGCCCCCGAACCCTCTAGCTGTCTGTACCCATCAAAATGAATAGTCCAATATGTATTATCTGGTTTCTCCTCAAGTGCCTGTAACTCCATCCAATCGTTGATGAAATCTATGAGTGCCTGGGACTTGATCGCTGTGCGGGGTATATATTTGAGCCCGTGGGGTCCAAGCTCAATGGCCCACTTGGCAATCCGGCCCGTTGCCTCTCTGTTTTGAATGATGTCGCCCAGAGGAGCTGAATTACTACTGTGATAGGATGGCCCTGAAAATAGTGTTT
This sequence comes from Triticum aestivum, assembly GCF_018294505.1. NCBI lineage: Eukaryota > Viridiplantae > Streptophyta > Magnoliopsida > Poales > Poaceae > Triticum > Triticum aestivum. The sequence goes on from NC_057812.1 coordinate 522,345,534, forward strand.
GAGCTTCCAGCTTGCCATTAATACCCCATACACCAGTTTCTGCCAATGCGGATACCTCTGCTTTGACTCAATGAGCACCTCACTGATATAATAAACCGGCCATTGAACCGGATACTCTTTGCCAGGCTCCTTGCGCTCTACCACAATGGCTACGCTGACAGCCTGGGCATTAGCAGCCACATATAATAATGGCTCTTTATCGATCGGTGCTGCCAGCACAGGCGGTTCCACGAGCTGTTTCTTCAGATCTTCAAACGCCTTATCAGCTGCTTCACTCCAGACAAAGTTATCTGTTTTCTTGAGCATCTGATATAAGGGGATGGCCTTCTCTCCAAGGCGGCTGATAAACCGGCTCAAGGCTGTAATCCGGCCGGCCAGCCATTGCACATCATCAATACACGCCGGTTTAGCCAAGGACATACTCGCTGCAATCTTTTCCGGATTAGCCTCAATGCCTCTGTTTGAAACCAGAAATCCTAAGAGCTTGCCTGCCGGGACACCAAAAACACACTTCTCCGGATTGAGCATCATCTTGTAGACCCGAAGATTGTCAAAAGTTTCCCGTAGATCATCTATCAAAGTCTCCTCCTTTCTGGATTTGACCACAATATCATCTACATACGCATGGACATTGCACCCAATTTGCTTATGAAGGCAATTCTGAACACATCGCTGGTAAGTTGCCTGGGCACTCTTGAGTCCAAAGGGAATGGAAACATAGAAGAAGGCTCCAAAGGGAGTTATAAAGGCTGTCTTCTCCTGGTCCTTAACTGCCATTTTGATCTGATGATAACCAGAGTAAGCATCCAAAAAACACAAACAGTCACAACCCATCGTAGCATCAATTATCTAATCAATGCGAGGGAGAGCAAAGGGGTCTGCAGGGCAAGCCTTGTTTAAACCTGTGTAGTCCACACACATGCGCCAAGTGCCGTTTTCTTAAGAACCAGCACCGGATTGGCTAACCACTCTGGATGAAAAACTTCAACAATAAACCCAGCAGCCAACAAACGGGCGACCTCTTCACCTATAGCCTTGCGCCTTTCCTCGTTGAAGCGGCGGAGGAACTGTCGGACCGGTTTGAATTTCGGATCAATGTTGAGTGTGTGCTCAGCGAGTTCTCTTGGTACACCTGGTATGTCAGAAGGTTTCCATGCAAAGATGTCCCGATTCTCACGGATGAACTCGATGAGCGCGCTTTCCTATTTGGGATCCAGGTTAGCGCTGATGCTGAACTGTTTGGATGAATCGCCAGGGACAAAGTCAACCATCTTAGTGTCTGTAGCTGATTTGAACTTCAATGTTGGATCATGTTCTGTGGTTTGCTTTTTTATGGAGGTCATGTCTGCCGAATCAACTTGCTCCTTATAGAATTTTAACTCCTCCGTGGCACAAACCGACTCAGCATAACCCGCATCGCCTTCTTCACACTCCAAAGCAATCTTTCTACTTCCATGTGCTGTGATAGTCCCCTTATGACCTGGCATTTTAAGCTGCAGGTAAACATAACATGGCCTTGCCATAAACTTAGCATAAACCAACCGCCCAAACAGAGCGTGGTACAGACTTTTGATTTTCACCACCTCAAATGTCACTGTTTCTGACCTTGAATCGTAGTCATCTCCAAAAGGTACCTCCAAAGCTATCTTACCAACATGATATGCAGACTTACCAGGCACCACACCATGAAATACCGTATTCGACGGTTTAAGATCCTTATCTGTCAACCCCATACGGCAGAATGTATCATAATACAAAATATTGATACTACTTCCCCCATCCATGAGCACTTTAGTGAACTTGTATCCCCCAACTTGAGGGGCTACCACCAAGGCCAAATGACCTGGATTATCAACCCGGGGCAGGCGATCCTCTCTGCTCCACAAAATAGGTTGCTCCGACCAGCGTAAATACTGAGGTACTGCCGGCTCAACAGAGTTGAATACCCTTTTGTGAAGCTTTTGATCACGTTTGCACAAACTAGTAGTGAAGACATGATATTGCCCGCTGTTCAGCTGTTTGGGATTGCTCTGATAACCCGACTGCTGCTGCTGCTGACTCCCCTGATGGTTGTAACCTCCCTGGTTGCCTTGGTGTCCTTGATTGACGTGTCCGGTTTGATTGCCTGGAAACCCTGAACCGGAACCACCGCCTCCGTAACCCGGCCCGTGGAATCCTCCTCCTGAACTGCCGGGCGGGCCGTTGTCATATTGGAACATATTGGAATTCTTGAAATCCCGCATGATATAACAATCTTTCCAGAGATGTGATGCCGGTTTCTCCTTCGATCCATGCTTTGGACAGGGCTGATTTAACATACGCTCCAAATTGTTGCCTGGACCTCCATCCCTCTGGGGCTGCTTGCCTTTACGGCGTTGGCCATTCTCCTGTGCATTGGTATTTGCGACAAAGTCCAAACCACTGTTGGCCTTGTGCTTACCAGCGTTTCCATGGCCTGCCGGATTGTGTTGTTGGCCTTTGGCATTGCCGGTCTTCTTACCCTTCTCCGGTTTGTCCTCCTATGAATCCGGATCCTTGGTATTATCTGAATCGGCGTATTTAACCAAAGCGGCCATGAGTGTTGACATGTCGTTGCAGTGACGTTTGAGCCTTCCCAACTTCTGTTTAAACGGTTTGAAACGGCAATTACCCTCTAATGTTAACACTGCGGTGTCTGCATTGATACGACCTGACGAATGCAAAATCGCCGAGACCCGTTTGACCCAATGGGTCGTGGACTCCCCTTCCTCTTGGACACAAGCGGCCAGATCTACAATTGACATCGGCTGCTTACACGTATCCTTGAAGTTCTGGATAAACCGGTGCTTCAGTTCGGCCCATGATCCAATAGAGTTGGTCGGCAAGCTCTTCAACCAAGTGCGAGCTGTTCCTTCCAACATCATGGTGAAATATTTAGCACACACCGCCTCGTCCACATCTAACATCTCCATTGCCATCTCATAGCTCTCCACCCACGCCTCTGGCTGCAAATCAGCGGTATAATTTGGTACCTTACGAGGTCCCTTGAAATCCTTGGGTAGTCGCACATTACGCAAAGCAGGAGATAAACACGGTACCCCTAAGGAACTGGACATCGCCCCTGGCTCCATGGAGGCAGTGGGGTGAACTAGAGTATGCTGTCGTGCCTCGTGTCCAGCTGTCAACTCGGCCTCTCGACGTGCGCAGCCATGGTCCACAACATCTTGCGCATTAGCACCTCCCCCAACCGGGTTGTTCCCTCGTGGCGAATTTCGGCGGCGTGCACTACTGGACACGGCCGGTTCGTCTTCCACGTGTCTACTATAACTCCGGCTTGGGCGGGGAGTGGAGTGAATCCTCTCACGGCTGTGTGAATATGCTTGCTGTTGATTTAGTGCTGTCTGAAGGAGATCCCTGGCCCGACGTGCTTCCACTGCAACTGGTAACTCGCCATCGGTTGGGAGGGCCGCCAGGCGTGACGCAGCGGCCACAATGTTGTCCAACGGGTTGGAATAATGCCCGGGCGGCGTTGATGGTACAATGTTGTTCTGGCGAGGCAGCTCCGTCGTGCGCGGCTGAACCGGCGCTCCTGCTCCTAGCGCCCCTGCCCGGTTTAGTGTGGGTTGGTTACCAGCTCCTGCACCTAGCGGGTTGAAAAGATTCTGCGGCTCATAAACCGACGGGAGACGTGATCGGTACCTTCTTCTCATGACTTCCTCTGAAGCATTCTGATCCAGTCTAATCCGGTAAGCCTGTGCTTCCAACTCGGCCCGCTCTGTAGCCATCCTGGCGTTCTCTGCTGCCAGGTCCGCTTTGGCCTGGGCTATATGATCTTTCACCTTTGCAATCTCCGCATCGTGCCGATCCCTGGCTACTGCGTCTACCTCGCGGACATCAATGTTGCCTGAGCGTCGAACAAATCAGACAAGACTTGGGCCGGAGGTGGCGCCGAGCTTCCTGCCCCTGCTGGTGTGGCCGTTGTTGAACCAGAGAGCATTGCTGCGGCGGTAGATGAATGAGGCGCCGATTGTGTGCCGGCCATGAAGATGGCGGCCCGGTTTGGCAGACCGGGGGAATCCGGAATACTGTTGCCCTCGAATCATCCCTCAATCCGGTCGTCCTGCAACTGGTAAAGCAATTCGGTTTCTCCAGAAGACTCGTCATCAGAGCAGACTACGGTTTCTCCATCCGACACCGGTCCGTCCTCGTACCCTGATCCATGGACAACACCTACAAAAACATGCCTGGCCTCGGGCTGAACCGGCGATGAACTTGCACGCCGAGCCGTTTCGATGATGTCGGTGCAGATGTCCGGCTTGGGGGCCGGTTCGCCGATCTTGCCGATGAAGACGTGAATCCCACCAAAGGGGACCTGGTACCCGTATTCGATTGAATCGGCCTCGGGACCCCATCTTGCGTTGTCGATGTAGAGCTTGCCGCGGCGACTCTTCGTCATCCAGCCCACAACGTATCCATTGAGTCCATCGAAGCTGCCCTTCAAGAACTCAAAACCATCGTGCGATAGCCCCACGGTGGGCGCCAACTGTCGTGGGTTTGTCATGGCAGATGTCCTTGTGAAAGGACTTAGTCGTGGAGCCATCGCAACGGGTTAGCTTAAAGGGGTTAAACCGGACAAGGGGGCACGGGAGTTTATACTAGTTTGGCCCCTTCGATGAAGGTAAAAGCCTACGTCTAGTTGTGATTGGTATTGCTAGGGTTTCGAAGGCCAGGGAGCGAATCCGCTTTGTCTGGCTCTCGAGTTGTTGTTGTCTGTCCCTAAACCGCGGTCGGGTCGTCCCTTTATATACATAGGTTGACGCCCGCCGGGCTACAGAGTCCCGAAGCCGGTTTATAAACATATCCGGTTCGGCCTCTCTCTTTCTATCTTACTATACAAGTTACATGACTAGGCCGGTTTACATTTACATACTGTAACTCGCCTTTGGGCCCTCCGTAAAGCGCCAACATCTTTACATCTTCATGGGCTTCTAATCTTCAAAGAGTCAACCCGGCTACTTAAGGCCGGTTTACCTCCAGTAGTAATATCCCCAACAACCTCTTTCAGAATTGTTTTGGTTGGGTTCAAAAATGCATCAAGTTTGAATTATAATTCAAACTTGGAATACTTTTCTACCTTTAAAAATTACCAAAGCAATTTTATCAAATACTACACAAATTCAGGGTCATGAGGATATTTTTATATTGCTCAAACTCCTCTCCTTGTCCCCTGTGCTTTTCCTTTTGTTTTTCTGTCTGAAGAAAATAAGAAAAGAAGAAGCGCAGCAGAGCAGCAACAACAGTAGCACCAACTAGGCCTTGGCCTCCTAGGCAGGCCCAATTAGCCCCGCGCCAGTGAGCCCAGCGGGCCAGCCAGCCTGCTCGGCCCCCTCTCCCTCTTTTTCTCATCCGCGCGCGCCCGCACCCCCGCTAGCCTCTTGCCACGTGGTCGCCTCAGCCCAACCTATCGGTGCCTCCCTGTAGATTGAACCCACCTTTTCCCTTTCCTCTCGCCGTCGCCATGGGGACCCCGTGCCTGAGAGCGCGTGAGCTCGCGCCGCTCACCCTAGCCCCTGTTAAGCCACCACTCCTTGTCCCCTGCCACTCCTAGGGTTTCCCTCCTCCGCCGCCGCCGTCGATTGGTAGGTTTAGCCACTAGATCCATCGTTTTGGCCATGTCCCGAGCGCTTCTGGGAGCGTGAGCTCATTGCAAGCGTGATCTTAGACCACCTCCACCCCGGCGATCATGTCCGTCTTCCTCCCCTAAGTCGACTACGTCCCCGGTGTCCACTACTTCCCCTCGGCACGCCAAGACGGAGCCGTCTCCTTCCTCTTCTTCCCCGCAGCACCCGTAGGTGTTCGATCGCCGTCGTGCTCGTCTCCGTCCATCTCCCGGCCATCCGAGCAGACGATCGTGCTCGTGGTAAGCCCCTGTGCAGTCCCATGCCTATCGCCCCCTCTTTTGCATGCCTTAGCTGCTCCCGCGCTGTCCACCCGAGTCACTGTAGCCGGACCTCGTCTCCAGTGAGTGCTTCGTCCCCCGTTGCCCGTGTGCGTGTGTCCGTCGTGTTCTCCACTTAGAATAGGTTCGATCAACGCGCTTAGATGCTCGCGTAGTTGTCCGCTTAGCCGCGTGCGTCCGCGCCATCGCCGCCTCTATAGCTCACCGCCGGTGTCAACTCCATCGTCGCTCGGTGCACCTAGCAGCACTCGCAAACGCGGGATCCTCCCGCGATTCTTTTGCGCCCTTCCGTCGCTCCGCTAGGCTACCGAAGCAACTCCGGCGAGGCCTCCGCTGCGCTCGGTCGCCGCCGACCCTCCTCTGTTTTCCCCTGCTCCCGCGCGCTTGCATCACCGCCTCGTGGGCCCCAAGCCGGACCCACATGCCAGCCTCGCATCTCGCCAGGCCCACCGGCCAGCCCCACACTCGCACACGCTTTCTCTCACATGACACGTGGGACCCACGGGCCCACATGTCATCTGCACACCCCTATTTTAAACCCAAACGGGCATTTGTCCATTTTGGGTTCTTTCCGATTTGGGCCTTTCCTTATCTGGTAAGTCCAGATCGGGATGTTTCCGTTTTAGGCATTTTCCTTTTCTGCCTATTTTCCATTTTAGGCAATTTGCATCTTAGAGCATTTGTGGGGATTTATCTACAGCAACCCCAACATATTATTTATGTTTTTGGGGTAGAAAAATCCCACTAACCCAGTGGTGGCATTAGTTTCTACATTTGAGCAAGTTCATAAACATGTCATTTTACATCATGATGTTGTCTTGTCATTTTTGTGTGGTTTATTTCAAGCATGCTATGAGGTTGTTTTGCACAAGGATAGCTTCATTTTCATGCCTACTCCATGCTAGATTTATTTCATGCCATGTTATGCTATGTAGTGAGTTAATCAAGCTTGTTAACATGCCAACATGAATCTGTTTTGCCATGTCCTGAAATTTCACCAAGTCTGAATCTGTTAATGATAATTGCTATGTTCACATGGTTGGCATTGTATTTTTTGATCCCTTTTGGCTTATGGTCAGTAAGGGACTTTTGTTATATGCTTTGAGTAGCTTCATGCCATGCCTTGCTTTGCCATGTTATGTTCCTGTAGCATGTTGTTATCATGCTCTAAACATTGCTTCCTGATGTTAAATTCCTGACATGTTCTTTATTTCACTAAGTCTGTAACCTGTTATCTTTTGCACTTTTGCCATGCTTGTTTGAACCTGTTATTGAGTGAATTAGCCGTAGCTCAGTGTTCATCTTTTGTCAAGCATCTTGAGTTGATCCCTGCCATGTATTTTTTGCTATGTTAGAGTGATGTAGCATGTTGTTCTTGATGCATTTAGATGGCCTCGTGCTGTTAATCGCAGACCGGTGCCATATTTGTTTTGCTTGTCATTTCCAAACCGTGGATCCGATTCCGGTGATCTTTATATCGACTTCGACCGAAATCAACTCCTATTTCCAGTGGCACTCTTGGATTTCCAAGTTGAGGCCAGGTTCAATCTTTCCTTTCCGAATCATGCATATGCATCGCATATCGCATCCCGCATATCATACCATGTTTTGCATCATGTTGTTTGTGCATTGCACGTGGTTGATTGTGTCTCCCTTTGCTTGTTGTTCTTGCTTGGGTAGAGCCAGGAGACAAGTACGTGATCGAGGAGCCCGTTGAGTACGCTTATGAGGATCAAGTCAACTTGGAGAACTTTGCAGGCAAGATGACCATACCCTCGAAATCACTTCTATCTGTGCTTGCTAGATGCTCGCTCTTTTGCTATGCCTATGCTACGATACCTACCACTTGCTTATCATGCCTCCCATATTGCCATGTCAAACCTCTAACCCACCTTGTCCTAGCAAACTGTTGTTTGGCTATGTTACTGCTTTGCTCAGCCCCTCTTATAGCGTTGCTAGTTGCAGGTGAAGTTTGGAGTTTGTTCCTTGTTGGAACATGTCTATTGTTGGGATATCATTATTATATCTTGTCTATTTTCAATGCACCTATACACTTGGTAAAGGGTGGAAGGCTCGGCCTTATGCCTGGTGTTTTGTTCCACTCTTGTCGCCCTAGTTTCCGTCATACCGGTGTTATGTTCCTTGATTTTGCGTTCCTTACACGGTTGGGTTATAATGGGAACCCCTTGACAGTTCGCCTTGAATAAAACTCCTCCAGCAATGCCCAACATTGGTTTTACCATTTGCCACATAGCCTCTTTTTCCCTTGGGTTCCGCAGACTCAAGGGTCATCTTTATTTAAACCCCCGGGCCAGTGCTCCTCTAAGTGTTGGTCCAACCTGTCAGCTGCCGGTGGCAACCAGGGGAAACTCTGGGTTGGCCTACCAGAACCTTGGACAATCCGATGTGTCCTAAGAACTAGATATGTGCAACTCCTATTGGGATTTGTCGAAACATTCGGCTGGCTTTGCTGGTTTAGTTTTACCATTGTCGAGATGTCTTGTAACCAGGATTCCGAGTCTGATCGGATTGTCTTGGGAGAAGGAATATCCTTCGTTGACTGTGAGAGCTTGTGATGGGCTAAGTTGGGACACCCCTGCAGGGATTTGAACTTTCGAAAGCCGTGCCCGCGGTTATAGGCAAATGGGAATTTGTTAATGTCCGGTTGTAGAAAACCTTAAACTTAACTTAATTAAAATGAATCAACTGAGTGTGTGGCCGTGACGGTCTCTTTTCGGCGGAGTCCGGGAAGAGAACACGGTCTCGTGTTATTCTTGATCGTAGGTTGTTCTAGGATCACTTCTTGATCATAGTTCATCAATCGTGCCTTTGCCTCCTCTTCTCGCTCTCTTTTGCGTATGTTAGCCACCATATATGCTAGTTGCTTGCTGCAGCTCCACATCATACCTTTTACCCTTCCTATAAGCTTAAATAGTCTTGATTGCGAGGGTGTGAGATTGCTGAGTCCCAGTGACTCACAGTTTACTTCAAAACCAGATGCAGGGACTGATGATACCGCTCCAGGTGATTCAATTGAGCTCAAGTGGGAGTTCGATGAGGACTCAGGATGATACTATGTTTCCTTTCCAGACGATCAGTAGTGGTGCCCAATTGGGGCGATCGGGGACTTTGTTGCACTTGGGGTTTATCTTCATTTTGGTTCCGTAGTCGGACCTTGAGTGTAACTGGATGAATTTAATGCTATTTATGTTATTGCGTGACATGGCGAGTGTAAGCCAACTATGTTACTCTTTTCCATTATTTATTACATGGGTTGTTGTGAAGATTACCTCACTTGCGACATTGCTTTCAATGCGGTTATGCCTCTAAGCCGTGCTTCGACACATGGGAGATATTGCTATTGGAAATATGCCCTAGAGGCAATAATAAAATGGTTATTATTATATTTCCTTGTTCATGATAATTGTCTATTGTTCATGCTATAATTGTGTTATCCAGAAATCGTAATACATGTGTGAATACATAGACCACAATATGTCCCTAGTGAGCCTCTACTTGACTAGCTCGTCGATCAATAGATGGTTACGGTTTCCTGACCATGGACATTGGATGTCATTGATAGTGGGATCACATCATTAGGAGAATGATGTGATGGACAAGACCCAATCCTAAGCATAGCGCAAGATCATGTAGTTCGTCTGCTAAAGCTTTTCTAATGTCAAGTATCTTTTCCTTAGACCATGAGATTGTGCAACTCCTGGATACTGTAGGAATACTTTGGGTGTGCCAAACGTCACAACGTAACTAGGTGACTATAAAGGTGCAGTACGGGTATCTCCGAAAGTGTCTGTTGGGTTGGCATGAATCGAGACTGGGATTTGTCACTCCGTATGATGGAGAGGTATCTCTAGGCCCACTCGGTAAGACATCATCGTAATGAGCTCAATGTGACTAAGGGTTGGTCATGGGATGATGTGTTACGGAACGAGTAAAGTGACTTGCCGGTAACGAGATTGAACGAGGTATTGGGATACCGACGATCGAATCTCGGGCAAGTAACCTACCATTGACAAAGGGAATTGTATACAGGATTGCTTGAATCCTCGACATCGTGGTTCATCCGATGAGATCATCATGGAACATGTGGGAGTCAACATGGGTATCCAGATCCCGCTGTTGGTTATTGGCCGGAGAGTTGTCTCGGTCATGTCTGCAGGGTTCCCGATCCCGTAGGGTCTACACACTTAAGGTTCGATGACGTTAGGGTTATTAGGAAGACTTGTATGTGATTACCGAATGTTGTTCGGAGTCCCGGATGAGATCCCGGACATCACGAGGAGTTCCGGAATGGTCCGGAGGTGAAGATTTATATATAGGAAGTTGTCATACGGTCACCAGAAAGGTTCGGGGGCATATCGGTATTGTACCGGGGCCACCGGAGGGGTTCCGGGGGTCAACTGGGAGGGGAAACCTCTCTCGGAGGGCCTCATGGGCTGTAGAGGAAAGGGAACAAGCCCCAAGTGGGCTGGGCACATCCCCCCTTGGGCCGATGAGCCTAGGGTTGGGGGGGGGGCAACCCTAGAGGGGGCGCCCCCCCTTGCTTGGGGGGCAAGCCACCCCCTTGGCCGCCCCCCTCTAGATCTCATCTAGAGGGGGCCGGCCCCCTTCCTCCTTCCCCTATAAATAGAGGGGCAAGGTGAGGGCTGCACACCACATCATAGGCACAGCCCCTCCCCTCCCCAACACCTCTCCTCCTCCGTTAAGAGCTTGGCGAAGCCCTGCCGGAGTACTGCCGCTCCACCACCACCACGCCGTCGTGCTGCTGTTGGAGCTCTCTTCCTCAACCTCTCCCTCCTCCTTGCTGGATCAAGGCGTGGGAGACATCTCCATTCCGTACATGTGTTGAACGCGGAGGTGCCGTCCGTTCGGTGCTTGGATCATCGGTGATTTGGATCACGACGAGTACGACTCCGTCAACCCCGTTCTCTTGAATGCTTCCGCTCGCGATCTACAAGCGTATGTAGATGCACTCCTCTCCCTCTTGTTGCTAGATGACTCCATAGATTGATCTTGGTGATGCGTAGAAAATTTCAAATTTCTGCTAAGATCCCCAACAGTGGCATCATGAGCTAGGTCTATGCGTAGTTTCTATGCACGAGTAGAACACAAGTTGTTGTGGGCGTCGATTTTTTCAATTTACTTGCCGTTACTAGTCTTATCTTGATTCGGCGGCATTGTGGGATGAAGCGGCCCATACCGACCTTACACGTACGCTTACGTGAGACTGGTTCCACCGACTGACATGCACTAGTTGCATAAGGTGGCTAGCGGGTGTCTGTCTCTCCCACTTTAGTCGGATCGGATTCGATGAAAAGGGTCCTTATGAAGGGTAGATAGAAATTGGCATATCACATCGTGGTTTTGGCTTAGGTTAGAAACATTCTTGCTAGAAACCTATATCAGCCACGTAAAACTTGCAACAACAATTAGAGGATGTCTAACTTGTTTTTGCAGCATATGTCATGTGATGTGATATGGCCAAAAGGATGGGATGAATGATATATGTGATGTATGAGATTGATCATGTTCTTGTAATAGGAATCACGACTTACATGTCGATGAGTATGACAACCGGTAGGAGCCATAGGAGTTGTCTTAATTTATTTATGACCTGTGTGTCAACATAAACGTCATGTAATTACTTTACTTTATCGCTAACCGTTAGCCATAGTAGTAGAAGTAATAGTTGGCGAGACAACTTCATGAAGACACGATGATGGAGATCATGATCATGGAGGTCATGGTGTCATGCCGGTGACGATGATGATCATGGCGCCCCGAAGATGGAGATCAAAAGGAGCAAAATGATATTGGCCATATCATGTCACTATTTGATTGCATGTGATGTTTATCATGTTTTACATCTTATTTGCTTAGAACGACGGTAGAACAAATAAGATGATCCCTCGCAATAATTTCAAGAAAGTGTCCCCCCTAATTGTGCATCGTTGCTAAGGTCCGTTGTTCTGAAGCACCACATGATGATCGGGTGTGATAGGTTCTAACGTTCGCATACAACCGGTGTAAGCCAGATTTACACACGCAACACACTTAGGTTGACTTGACGAGCCTAGCATTTACATACATGGCCTCGGAACACGGAAGATCGAAAGGTCGAACATGAGTCGTATAGAAGATACTATCAACATGAAAATGTTCACCGATGATTACTAGTCCGTCTCACGTGATGATCGGACACAACCTAGTTGACTCGGATCATGTATCACTTAGATGACTAGAGGGATGTCTATCTGAGTGGGAGTTCATTTAATAATTTGATTAGATGAACTTAATTATCATGAACATAGTCTAAAAATCTTTGCAATATGTCTTGTAGATCAAATGGCCCACGCTAATGTTGCCCTCAACTTCAACGCGTTCCTAGAGAAAACCAAGCTGAAAGACGATGGCAGCAACTACACGGACTAGGTCCGTAACCTATGGATTATCCTCATAGCTGCCAGGAAAGCATATGTCCTTGATGCACCACAAGGTGAAGCACCTGTTTTCCCAGCAGAACAAGACATTATGAACGCTTGGCAGACGTGTAGTGATGATTACTCCCTGGTTCAGTGCTGCATGCTTTACAGCTTAGAACCGGTGCTCCAAAAGTGTTTTGAGCAACACGGAGCATATGAGATGTTCCAAGAGCTGAAAATGGTCTTCCAAGCTCATGCCCGAGTCGAGAGATATGAAGTCTCCGACAAGTTCTACAGTTGTAAGATGGAGGAGAATAGTTCCGTCAGCGAGCACATACTCAAAATGTTTGGGTTGCACAACTGCTTGTCTCAGCTGGGAGTTAATCTCCCGGATGATGCGGTCGTTGACAGAATCCTTCAGTCGCTCGCACCTAGCTACAAGAGCTTTGTGATGAACTTCAATATGCAGGGGATGGAAAATACCATTCCTGAGGTATATTCAATTCTGAAATCAGCGGAGGTGGAAATCAAAAAGGAATATCAAGTGTTGATGGTGAATAAAACCACTAAGTTCAAGAAAGGCAAGGGTAAAAAGAACTTCAAGAAGGACGGCAAGGGAGTTGCCGCACCTGGTAAGCAAGCTGCCGGGAAGAAGCCAAACAATAGACCCAAGCCTGAGACTGAGTGCTTTTATTGCAAGGGAAATAGTCATTGGAAGTGGAACTGCCCCAAGTACTTAGCGGATAAGAAGGCCGGCAATACCTATATGTGATATAGATGTTATTGATGTGTACCTAACTAGCGCTCGTAGTAGCTCCTGGGTATTTGATACCGGTGCAGTTGCTCATATTTGTAACTGAAAACAGGAACTGCGAAATAAACGGAGACTGGCGAAGGACGAGGTGACGATGCGCGTCGGGAATGGTTCCAAGGTCGATGTGATCGCCATCGGCACGCTACCTCTACATTTACCTACGGGATTAGTTTTAAACCTCAATAATTGTTATTTAGTACCAGCTTTGAGCATGAACATTGTATCTGGATCTCGTTTAATGCGAGATGGCTACTCATTTAAATCTGAGAATAATGGTTGTTCTATTTATATGAGAGACATGTTTTATGGTCATGCCCCGCTGGTCAATGGTTTATTCTTATTTAATCTCGAACATGATGTTACACATATTCATAGTGTGAATGCCAAAAGGTGTAAGGTTGATAATGACAGTCCCACATACTTGTGGCACTGCCGCCTTGGTCACATTGGTGTCAAACGCATGAAGAAACTCCATGCAGATGGACTTTTGGAGTCTCTTGATTATGAATCATTTGACACATGTGAACCATGCCTCGTGGGAAAAATGACCAAGACTCCGTTCTCTGGAACAATGGAGCAAGCAACCAACTTATTGGAAATCATACATACTGATGTGTGCGGTCCAATGAGTGTAGAGGCTCGCGGTGGCTATCATTATGTTCTCACCCTCACTGATGACTTGAGTAGATATGGGTATGTCTACTTAATGAAACACATGTCTAAGACCTTTTAAAATTTCAAGGAATTTCAGAGTGAGGTTGAGAATCAACATGACAGGAAAATCAAGTTCTTACGATCAGATCGTGGGGGAGAATATTTGAGTCACGAATTTGGTACGCACTTAAGGAAATGTGGAATAGTTTCACAACTCACGCCGCCTGGAACACCACAGCGTAATGGTGTGTCCGAACATCGTAATCGCACCCTATTGGATATGGTGCGATCTATGATGTCTCTTACCGATCTACTGCTATCATTTTGGGGTTATGCTATAGATACTGCCGCATTCACTTTAAATAGGGCTCCGTCGAAATCCGTTGAGATGACACCATATGAATTGTGGTTTGGTAAGAAACCTAACCTGTCGTTTCTGAAAGTTTGGGGATGCGATGCTTATGTCAAGAAACTTCAACCTGAAAAGCTCGAACCCAAATCGGAAAAATGCGTCTTCATAGGATACCCTAAAGAAACTATTGGGTATACCTTCTACCTCAGATCTGAAGGCAAGATCTTTGTTGCCAAGAATGGATCCTTTCTAGAGAAAGAGTTTCTCTCGAAAGAAGTAAGTGGGAGAAAGTAGAACTTGATGAAGTATTGCCTCTTGAACCGGAGAGTGGCGCAACTCAAGAAAATGTTTCTGAGGTGCCTGCACCAACTAGAGAGGAAATTAATGATGATGATCATGAAACTTCAGATCAAGTTGCTACTAAACTTCATCTGTCCACAAGGACACGTTCCGCACCAGAGTGGTACGGCAACCCTGTCCTGGATAACATGTTGTTAGACAATGGTGAACCTTCGAACTATGAAGAAGCAATGGCAGACCCAGATTCCAACAAATGGCTGGAAGCCATGAAATCCGAGATAGGATCCATGTATGAAAATGAAGTATGGACTTTGACTGACTTGCCCGATGATCGGCGAGCAATAGAAAATAAATGGATCTTTAAGAAGAAGACAGACGCGGATGGTAATGTGACTATCTATAAGGCTCCGCTTGTCACTAAGGGTTATCGACAAGTTCAGGGGGTTGACTGCGATGAGACTTTCTCACCCGTAGCGAAGCTGAAGTCCGTCCGAATCATGTTAGCAATTGCCGCATTCTATGATTATGAGATATGGCAAATGGACGTCAAAACGGCATTCCTTAATGGTTTCCTTAAGGAAGAATTGTATATGATGCAGCCGGAAGGTTTTGTCGATCCTAAGAATGCTGACAAGGTGTGCAAGCTCCAATGCTCAATCTGTGGGCTGGTGCAAGCATCTCTGAGTTGGAACATTCGATTTGATGAGATGATCAAAGCGTTTGGGTTTACGCAGACTTATGGAGAAGCCTGTGTTTACAAGAAAGTGAGTGGGAGCTCTGTAGCATTTCTCATATTATATTTGGATGGCATACTATTGATGGGAAATGATATAGAATTCTTGGAAAGCATAAAGGCATACTTGAACAAGTGTTTTTCAATGAAGGATGTTGGAAAGGCTGCTTATATATTAGCCATCAAGATCTATAGAGATAGATCGAGATGCCTCATTGGTCTTTCACAAAGTACGTACCTTGACAAGATATTGAAGAAGTTCAATATGGATTAGTCCAATAAGGGGTTCTTGCCTGTGTTGCAAGGTATGAGATTGAGCACGGCTCAATGCCCGACCACGGCAGAAGATAGAGAAAAGATGAGTGTCCTCCCCTATGCCTCGGCCATAGAGTCTATCATGTATGCCATGCTGTGTACCAGACCTGATGTAAACCTTGTTGTAAGTTTGGTAGGAAGGTACCAAAGTAATCCCGACATGGAACACTGGACAGCGGTCAAGAATATCCTAAAGTACCTGAAGAGGACTAAGGACATGTTTCTCGTTTATGGAGGTGACGAAGAGCTCGTCGTAAAGGGTTACGTCGATGCTAGCTTCGACACAGATCTGGATGACTCTATGTCACAAACCGGATACGTGTATATTTTGAATGGTGGGGCAGTCAGCTGGTGCATTTGCAAGCAAAGCATCATGGCGGGATCTACATGTGAAGCGGAGTACATGGCAGCCTCGGAGGCAGCACAAGAAGCAATCTGGATAAAGGAGTTTATTACCGACCTAGGAGTTATTCCTGATGCGTCGGGCCCGATAACTCTCTTCTGTGACAACACTGGAGCTATTGCCCTTGCCAAGGAGACCAGGTTTCACAGGAAGACTAGGCATATCAAGTGTCGCTTCAACTCCATTCATGAAAATGTTCAAAATGGAGACATAGATATTTGTAAAGTGCATACGGACCTGAATGTCGCAGATCCGTTGACTAAACCTCTTCCTCGAGCAAAACATGATCAACACCAGAACTCTATGGGTGTTCGATTCATCACAATGTAACTAGATTATTGACTCTAGTGCAAGTGGGTGACTGTTGGAAATATGCCCTAGAGGCAATAATAAAATGGTTATTATTATATTTCCTTGTTCATGATAATTGTCTATTGTTCATGCTATAATTGTGTTATTCGGAAATCGTAGTACATGTGTGAATACATAGACCAAAACATGTCCCTAGTGAGCCTCTAGTTGACTAGCTCGTTGATCAATAGATGGTTACGGTTTCCTGACCATGGATGTTGGATGTCATTGAGAACGGGATCACATCATTAGGAGAATGATGTGATGGACAAGACCCAATCCTAAGCATAGCGCAAGATCATGTAGTTCGTCTGCTAAAGCTTTTCTAATGTCAAGTATCTTTTCCTTAGACCATGAGATTGTGCAACTCCCAGATACTGTAGGAATACTTTGGGTGTGCCAAACGTCACAACGTAACTAGGTGACTATAAAGGTGCAATACGGGTATCTCCGAAAGTGTCTGTTGGGTTGGCATGAATCAAGACTGGGATTTGTCACTCCGTATGACGGAGAGGTATCTCTGGGCCCACTCGGTAAGACATCATCGTAATCATCTCAATGTGACTAAGGGTTGGTCACGGGATGATGTGTCATGGAACGAGTAAAGTGACTTGCTGGTAACGAGATTGAACGAGGTATTGGGATACCGATGATCGAATCTCGGGTAAGTAATGTACCGATTGACAAAGGGAATTGTATACGGGATTGCTTGAATCCTCGACATCGTGGTTCACCCGATGAGATCATCATGGAACATGTGGGAGCCAATATGGGTATCCAGATCCCGCTATTGGTTATTGGCCAGAGAGTTGTCTCGGTCATGTCTGCATGGTTCCCGAACCCGTAGGGTCTACACACTTAAGGTTCGATGATGCTAGGGTTATTAGGAAGACTTGTATGTGATTAATGAATATTGTTCGGAGTCCTGGATGAGATCCCGGACGTCACGAGGAGTTTCAGAATGGTCCGGAGGTGAAGATTTATATATAGGAAGTTGTCATACGGTCACCGGAAAGGTTCGGGGGCATATCGGTATTGTACCGAGGCCACCGGAGGGGTTCCAGGGGTCCACAGGGAGGGGCCACCTCTCTCGGAGGGCCTCATGGGCCGTAGAGGAAATGGACCCAGCCCCAAGTGCGCTGGGCGCATCCCCCCCTTGGGCCCATGCGCCTAGGGTTGGGGGGGGAACCCTAGAGGGGGCGCCCCCCTTGCTTGGGGGCAAGCCACCCCCTTGGCCGCCCCCTCTAGATCTCATCTAGAGGGGGCCGGCCCCCTTCCTCGTTCCCCACCACATCAAAGGCGCAGCCGCTCCCCTCCCCAACACCTCTCCTCCTCTGTTAAGAGCTTGGCGAAGCCCTGCCGGAGTACTGCCGCTCCACCACCACCACACCGTCGTGCTGCTGTTGGAGCTCTCTTCCTCAACCTCTCCCTCCTCCTTGTTGGATCAAGGCGTAGGAGACGTCTCCGTTCCGTACGTGTGTTGAACACGGAGGTGCCGTCCATTCGGCGCTACGATCATCGGTGATTTGGATCACGACGAGTACGACTCCATCAACCCCGTTCTCTTGAACGCTACCGCTCGCGATCTACAGGGGTATGTAGATGCACTCCTCTCCCTCTCGTTGCTAGATGACTCCATAGATTAGTCTTGGTGATGCGTAGAAAATTTTAAATTTCTGCTACGATCCCCAACAATAGCCGCATCGAGGGCGTTCCACAATGGGTTGTGGATTCACCATCCTATTGATTGCAATTGGTCAGGTCCACAATCGACATAGGCTGCTTACACGTGTCCTTAAAGTTCTGGATGAACCGGGCTTTCAACTCCGCCCATGAGCCGATAGAATTGGGCGGAAATCCCTTCAACCAAGTACGAGCTGTTCCATCTAATATCATGGTGAAATATTTGGCCATTGCAGCATCGTTGACCTCCAATAACTCCATAGCCATCTCGTAACTCTCAATCCAAGCCCCCGGCTGTAGGTCAGCTATGTAATTAGGCACTTTACGAGGCCCCTTGAAGTCCTTTGGCAAACGCTCATTGCATATGGCCGGCACCAAGCAAGGCACACCTTGGTTCTTGTGGCCACTCCTGCCTCAACCGAGGTTGCTGAATAAGCCGGAAAGGTTTGATGAGCCGCCTGATCTGCTGCCATTTGAGCTGCTCGTTGCGCCTCTTGACGAATCCTCTCCTGATCTGCCAAGTTAAGGGCTCCAGCCCGCACCGGCTCATGCCTGTATGGCCGGTTGTGGCATTGACATTGCTTGACATATCTGCGGACTCCATATGCCTACTGTAACTCGGGCTCCGGCTTGGGCGAGGAGTTGAATGGATCCTATCTCGAATGTAGGAGTACGCATCCTGCTGCGCCAGAGCCGTTTGAAGAAGTTCTCTTACCCTCCGTGTTTCAATTGCCGTTGGCGAGTCGCCTTCCATTGGGAGAGCCGCCAAACGAGCCGATGCTGCAATGAGGTTTTCCAAGGGGTTGGAGAAGTGACTTGGCAGTGTTGGCACGTAATGAGGTGGAGCGGTAATTATACGAGGTGGCTCCGTGGCACGTGGATGAACCGGTGCGCTGGGTGTCGTGATCCGGTTTGCCTCCGGCGGGTTGCTCCCCCCAGCCCCGGGTGTATGGAACAGGTTCCTCAGATCAAGCGTTAGAGGCAGACATGATTGAGTTTTCTGATGCCTCCTCCTCATGACCTCATTTGATGCATTAAGGTTCACAGAGAGCCGGAAAGTCTCCGCTTGAAGTTGTTGAGCACGAGCATCCAAAGCCGCTCACTCTGCTGCCATCCGGGTTTCCTCTGCGGCTAGATTTTCCTTAGCTTGCACCATCTCCTCACGCGCGCGTGCCACCTCTGCGTCGTGCTGGGCTTTATCTACCAGCTCTACCACGACGGTTAACAAAGTTGTCAGTTTATCCATGAGGTCCATTAGAATCTGAGCCGGGGGCGCGCGAGGTCTCCTGACCCGGCTGCAGCCGACCCGGTAGCTGCTGCTGCCGCTGCGGTAGAGTTCTGTCCGGGCTGTGTCCCTGCCATGAAGACTCCGGCCCAATTCGGTGGCTCAAGGGGGTCCGGAATACTGCTGCCATCGGAACATCCCCCGAGAATGCCGTCTCGTAGCTGGTACAAAGAGTCCGTCTCGCCCGTTGGTGATGCAGTGTTAGAACAAACGGCCGTCTCACCGCCCTCCACCGATCCTTCAGAGTATTCACCACCGTGGATGCAGCCTACGAAGGCATGCTTCACGACAGATTGAACACGGGTGGTCCTTGCACGCTAAGCCGTTCCGATGAGGTTGGTGTGGACGTCCGGCTCAGGGCTCGACTCGCCGATCCGGCCGATGAAAACGTGAATTCCGCTGAAGGGGACCCGGTACCCGTACTCGATTGAGCCGGCCTCGGGGCCCCAGCCTTCGTCGTCGACGTAGAGCTTGCCGCGACGACTCTTGGTCATCTGGCCCACAGCGTATCCCTTGAGCCCTTCGAAGTTGCCCTTCAAGAACTCAAATCCACCGTGCGCTGGCCCCACAGTGGGCACCAACTGTCGTGGAATTGTCATGGCAGATGTCCTAGAGCAAGGACTTAGTCGTAGGGCCATCGCACTAGGAAGCTTAAAGAGGCTAATCAGGACAAAGGACACGAGAGAGCTTTATACTAGTTTGGCCCCTTACGATGAAGGTAAAAGCCTACGTCTAGTTGGGTATGGTATTGTTGGGGTTTCGATCTCCAAGAGGCTCAATTCGCCGGCTTGGTTATCGACTGCTTGTTTCTTGCCCTAAGCCGCCACCGGGTCATCCCCTTATATACATGGGTTGATGCCTGGTGGCCTACAAAGTCCCGGTCGGCTCATAATCGTGTCCGGCTCGGTGACTTTCTTTACATGCCTTTCTTTACAAGTCTTTCCTTACATATGGTGGTTCATAATATCAGGCCTTAAACCGCCTTCAGGCCCTTGGACCTTCTATAATACCTAATAAACTACAATCTTGGGTGTTTACTAGGCTTCTTGCGTAACCCGCCATTGGGGTTGATCCGGCCCCTCCTGGGCGGGTCTCAACTGATAGTAATATCCCCAACAACACACATGAATTCGGCTAGCCATGGCCTGTGTTTGAAATGGTGAGGGGCAGTAAACTTTACCTTTCCGCTAGGGAACTGCCGATAATGTGTTTAGCATAGAAGATATTGAAAATCCTCGGTCATGACATAGACAGGAAAAAGAACGCCTCTCAAAAAGTATTCATGTCTGATTTAAGCTTTGAGCTCTAGCACCCCTACAAATCTCTGTGCCCTTCGCGAAGGGCCTATCTATTTACTTTTGTGTTATTTACTTTTATAATTGAGTCATCACCTTCTCAATTAAAGAACCAATTGATACGTCTCTGTTGTATCTATAATTTTTGATTGTTCCATGCCAATATTATTGAACTTTCATATATTTTTGGCAACTTTTAATACTATTTTTGGGACTAACATATTGATCCAGTGCCCAGTGCCAGTTCCTGTTTGTTGCATGTTTTTTGTTTCGTAGAATATCCATATCAAACGGAGTCCAAACGGGATAAAAACTGACGGAGATTTTTTTTGGAATATATATGATTTTTGGGAAGAAAAATCCACGTGAGACGGTGCCCGAGGTGACCACGAGGCAGGGGGCGCGCCTGCCCCCCTGGGTGTGCCCCTGACCCTCGTGGGCCACCCGTAAGGCGGTTGGTGCCCTTCTTTCGCCGCAAGAAAGCTAATTTCCGGATAGAGATCGTGTTAAAATTTCAGCCGAATCGGAGTTATGGATCTCCGGGAATATAAGAAATGGTGAAAGAGAATAATCTGGGAACGCAGAAACAGAGAGAGATAAAGAGACAGATCCAATCTCGGAGGGGCTCTCGCCCCTCCCGTGCCATGGAGGCCATGGACTAGAGGGGAAACCCTTCTCCCATCTAGGGAGGAGGTCAAGGAATAAGAAGAAGGAGGGGGGCTCTCTCCCCCTCGCTTCTGGTGGCACCGGAGTGCCACCGGGGGCCATTATCATCACCGCGATCTACACCAACACCTCCGCCAGCTTCACCAACATCTCCATCACCTTCCCCCCTCTATCTACAGTGGTCCAGTCTCCCGCAACCCGTTGTACCCTCTACTTGAATATGGTGCTTTATGCTTCATATTATTATCCAATGATGTGTTGCCATCCTATGATGTCTGAGTAGACTTTCATTGTCCTATCAGTGGTTGATGAATTGCTATGATTGATTTAATTTGCTTGTGGTTATGTTGCTGTCCTTTGGTTCCCATCATATGATTGCACACGTGGATCACACCCTAGGGTTAGTTGTATGTTGATAGGACTATGTATTGGAGGGCAAGAGTGACAGAAGCTTCAACCTAGCATAGAAATTGATGCATACGGGATTGAAGGGGGACCAATATACCTTAATGCTATGGTTGGGTTTTACCTTAATGAACATTAGTAGTTGTGGATGCTTGCTAATAGTTCCAATCATAAGTGCATAGAATTCCAAGTCAGGGATGACATGCTAGCAGTGGCCTCTCCCACATAATACTTGCTATCGGTTTAGTAAAGTAGTCAATTGCTTAGGGGCAATTTCGCAACTCCTACCACCACTTTTCGACACTCACTATATTTACTTTATTGTTTCTTTATCTAAACAGCCCCTACTTTTTATTTACGTACTGTTTATTATCTTGCAAACCTATCCAACAACACTTACAAAGTACTTCTAGTTTCATACTTATTCTAGGTAAAGAGAACGTCAAGCATGCATAGAGTTGTATCGGTGGTCGATAGAACTTGAAGGAATATTTGTTCTACCTATAGCTCCTCGTTGGGTTCGACCCTCTTACTTATCGAAAAATGTTGCAATCCCCTATACTTGTGGGTTATCAAGACCTTTTTCTGGCACCGTTGCCGGGGAGCAATAGCGTGGGGTGAATATTCTCGTGTATGCTTGTTTGCTTTATCACTAAGTAATTTGTATTTGCTGTTCTTAGTTGTTTTCTATCTTTAGTTATGGGTAGGAAATGCAAAATACGAAAAAAATTAGTTGTACCTACTAAACCAATGGTTGAAGAACCACTCAAAATCTATCACACTGCTGAAGCTTATTACTTGGATCATCTTCGATCCCTATGTGCTCGTGCTGAAACCCCAACTAGCTTAGTTGAGGGCAAATCTTTAGATGAGCATGCTTGTTATGTGCGACACCGAATATCTGAAAAAGGGTAACTTTTACTGGGTCAAATTCATCATTTGCAATGCTATGCTTGGAATTTATGTGAAATATATGATTTTACTTGTTGTTCTGAAAACCCTAACAAACACCTTCCCTATCAGTGTGAGTTTAGTGATAATGGAATCGTATCTTTGTATGCTAAGGGTGTTTATAGTTACTATGATGTTCAACAAATTGAAGAATTTGTTGCTTTTAAGGGTGCTTATGAAATTGCTTCTTTGATTGAAAAGTATGATGCTACTCTTTACAAATCTGAAAATTTTGCCATACTTAAATATTGCTATGATAATTATGCTTCTAATGCCTATGTTGAACCATATATTGAGGACTACTCCGCTGTCCAAGAAGAGACTAATATTATGCAGGAGTCTATGGAAGAAGAAATTGATGAAACTATGAGCTCATTGGATGAAAAAGATGAGGCGAAGAGTGAAGAACAAAAGGAGGAAGAGCAGATTAGCTACCCGTGCCCACCTTCTAATGAGTAACTGTTCAACTCATAACTGTTTAATTTCCCTTCGTGCTTACCGGAGGATGATTGCTATGATGATTGTTATGATCCCATTGATTCTTTTGAAATATCCCTTTTTGATGATGCTTGCTATGCTTGTGGCCAAGATGCCAATATGAATTATGCTTATGGAGATGAACTTGCTATAGTTCCTTATGTTAAACATGAAATTGTTGCTATTTCACCCACACATGATAGTCCTATTATCTTTTTGAATTCTCCCGACTACACTATATCGGAGAAGTTTGCCCTTATTAAGGTTTATATTGATGGGTTGCATTTTACTATTACACATGATGATTTTGATGAACATAATATTCATGTTCTTTATGCTCCTACTTGCAATTATTATGAGAGAGGAACTATATCTCCACCTCTCTATGTTTCCAGTACGATAAAATTATAAGAAACTGTTTATACTATGCATTGGCCTTTACTATGTGTGCATGAATTGTTCTTTTATGACATGCCGATGCATAGGAAGATAGTTAGACTTCGTTGTTGCATGATATATGTTACTTTGTGCTCACTACTAAATTAAAAATCATTGTTAATTAAAATTCGCTTTTATATACCTTGGGATCCGGGTGGATTCATTACTTGAGCACTATATGCCTAGCTTAATGGCTTTAAAGAAAGCACTGCCAGGGAGACAACCCGGAAGTTTTATAGAGTCATTTATTTCTGTTGAGTGCTTTTATATAGTTTAAAAACAACAAAAATAAAGAGGGGAACGCAAAAAAAATTCAAAAAGGAAAGCGAAAGTGAGAAAGACAAGCATTGTTGAAGTGGGAGCTAGCCTCGAACTTTGTTCATGCTCACGGAAACTTTGTGAATCCTAATTACAGAAAAATTTCAATAAAAATAATTATACCCTTGTACAATTCCATTGTATTATAAAAATAATGTGCTAAGGTTTGCCTTTAGGATGTTTATATTTGCTTGATGGTTTGTACGGTGCAGGACAGAAACTTTGGCTGTAGTGCGCGATTTTATATTTTTTGCTGGAACATCAAATGGTTCTGATTCTTTTTGCAATGTCTTAATATACAAATTTTTTATTTTTCCCAATTTTGGTAGAATTTTTCAAGTATCATAAGTATGGTGAATATTCATATTATTACAGACTGTTCTATTTTAGACAGATTCTGTTTTTAATGCATAGTTTGCTTGTTTTGATGAAACTATCGATTCATATCAGTGGATTAATCCATGAAAAAGTTATATTACAGTAGACACAATGCAAAAACAAAATATGAATTGGTTTGCAACAGTACTTAGAGTAGTGATTTGCTTCATTATACTAACGGATCTTACCGAGTTTTCTCTTGAAGTTTTGTGTGGATGAAGAGTTCGATGATCGAGAAGGTCTCGATGTGAGAAGAAGGAAGAGAGGCAAGAGCTCAAGCTTGGGGATGCCCGAGGCACCCCAAGTAAATATTCAAGGAGACTCAAGCGTCTAAGCTTGGCGATGCCCCGGAAGGCATCCCCTCTTTCTTCAACAAGTATCGGTATGTTTTCGGATTCGTTTCGTTCATGCGATATGTGCAATCTTGGAGCGTCTTTTGCATTTAGTTTTCATTTTTCTTTTATGCACCATGCTGGTATGAGGTAGTCCTTGGTTGATTTATAGAATGCTCTATCACTTCACTCATATCTTTTGAGTATAGCTTTATAGAATGCTTCATGTGCTTCACTTATATCTATTGAAGTTTGGATTGCCTGTTTCTCTTTACTTAGGCAACCGCCATTTGTAGAATGCTCTTTTGCTTCACTTAGATTTGTTAGAGCATGAGCATATCTTTTTTTAGAAAGAATTAAACTCTCTTGCTTCACTTATATCTATTTAGAGAGATGACATGAACCAGTCATTCACATGGTTACTCATAAAATCCTACATAAAACTTGTAGATCACTGAATATGATATGTTTGATTCCTTGCAATAGTTTTGTGATATAAAGATGGTGATATTAGAGTCATGCTAGTGGGTGGTTGTGAATTGTAGAAATACTTGTGTTGAGGTTTGTGATTCCCGTAGCATGCACGTATGGTGAACCATTATGTAACGAAGTTGGAGCATCAGGTATTTATTGATTGTCTTCCTTATGAGTGGTGGTCAGGGACGAGCGATGGTCTTTTCCTACCAATCTATCCCCCTAGGAGCATGCGCGTAGTACTTTGTTTCGATGACTAATAGATTTTTGCAATAAGTATGTGAGTTCTTTATGACTAATGTTGAGTCCATGGATTATACGCACTCTCACCCTTCCACCATTGCTAGCCTCTCTAGTACCGCGCAACTTTCGCCGGTACCATAAACCCACCTTATATCTTCCTCAAAATAGCCACCATACCTACCTATCATGGAATTTCCATAGCCATTCCGAGATATATTGCCATGCAACTTTCATCATCATCATATACCACTGGTAGAAAAAGGGCCTGTTGTCCCGGTTCGTAAGGGCCTTTTGTCCTGGTTCCTGAACCGGGACTAAAGGGTCGGTACTAATGCCCTGTCCCTTTAGTCCCAGTTCAATCCAGAACCGGGACTGATGGGCCTCCACGTGGCCTGTGCGCGGAGCCCAGGCAGGAGACCCTTTGGTCCCGGTTGGTGGCACCAACCGGGACCAATAGGCATCCACGCGTCAGCATTTCTGTGGCTGGGGTTTTTGTTTTTTTGAAAGGGGGGGGGTTGGGGGTTTTGGGGGGTTAATTTAGGTGTTTCATATATTGTGTTAGCTAGCTATAATTAATAGAGAGAAGTGTCCTCTCTTATGTCCGTGCTTGGTCGACGCTACGTACTATACATACGTATAGAGAGGACTAGACACGCTAGCTAGCTAGTAAGCAAACGAAGGAAACAGAAGATCGTCATGAACATATATGCATACAGAGAGAAGTGATATCGACCACCTCTCCTTCTCCGAGAGATTGGTCGAACAACAAGTTCTCGTATATCTATCCGACACTACCGGCTACATATATACAATAATTATCTCTTACAAATATAATCATACGGACTCATGGTCCACATAGTATTCTCCGTCTTCAGCGATCACGTGGTCAAGAAAGAATGCCGCCAATTCCTCTTGAATTGCTCGCATGCGAGCTGGTGCTAGGAGTTCATCCCGCTTCCGAAACATCTAATTTGAAGAAGGGGGTCAATACATATATATATATATATATATATATATATATATATATGAATGAATGAAACTCAACACAAATGATGGTAATAAAATAAAATTGTGAATGTTGTTATTTACGTACTTCATATTGTTCGTCAGTGTAGCCCCGCTCACAGGTCGTGTGGCGGATGGACTCGCAAACGTAGTATCCACAGAAATCATTCCCTTGTTCCTGCCACAACCACTTTACAAGAAATAGAGGTCAATCAAACTGATAAGCAAGAATGCCAAATGGTATTGATGAAACTAGCGCTTGAATCAATAGGAGATGCACGGAACATGCTACTATAGTACTTACTTTCGGGTGTCTAAATTGCAGCTTCTTCGGGAGTCCTGGAGCTTTTTTGGAGAATTTTTTCCAAACCCTGCCAGACAAAGAAAACAATTACTTGATATATCAGGAAATGAACAAAGTTGCTGATATGGTGGATAATGATCGATTTAACTTACTTCTCGAGCATTTGAGTCATGTCTGCATAGTCCTGGGGATCTTTTCGTCTTGAGTCTAAGACGGTTACTAGTCCCTGCTCAAGCTTAATCTCTAGGAGAATATAGTGGTAACTGCACACGCATGCATAACTCATCAATTACATTACTATAACCTTGACTAATATATAAGGGAAACCGAATACGCACAAGACAGTAACACTCACTTGAAGTTGTAAGGAAAGAGTATTATATCTTTGTTTTCATTTATTACCAACGATCGTAGCAAGTTGGCCTCGGTAGCTGCGGCATGAAATTTAACCTGAGTTGCATCTATGAGATATGTGTTAATGAACCCAATATCACCGACTTGTCTTTTCTTCAATTCGGCGATCTTCAATCTGCATAATATAGTGAGGATGATTATAAATACATGCAATGAAAGAGCTGAGCTATATAGAGAGACTTAATGACAGAAGTAGTACTACTTACAGACAGTAGCAGGTGACCGTTGTTTTATCGAGGGCCAATTGATTGAAAAACTGAAAGAACTCCTCAAATGGAACAGGCAACAGTTCAATTCCAACGAGGTCATGCTCCTTTTTAACTTTCACATACAAAGTACTCCTCCCCCCAGAGTCTCTGCAGATTTTCAAGTACCAATCATGCAATCTTCGCATCATCGTTGATAGAGATCTTTCATCTTTGACGAGAGGCTTCCCGTACTCGTATCTTTGTATCTGCACCTCCATGAAATCATAATGTACATCGTCGGGCAGGTAATCGCCAAGATTGCTATAACCGGGCACCATCCTCGGATCATTAGCGACGTTGTCTCTAGGCACCTTGAGCGGGGGGGGGCACGATTGCTTCGCTTGTTCGCCGAGCTGGGCAATTTGTTTCCCGGCTCGTCGTTCTTTCAGCCTTTGATCACTGACAGTACTTCCCGACCGCTCCGCTTCGGCAAATTCCTTTCCAATAATGCGCTCATAGTTTCCTTTCGGCAGAGACTTGGGTGGTTTTGTCACGGCAGCCAGAGTGCACTTCGCTTTCACTGGATCTACCTTCTCCTCCGGAGGTGGATGTTTCTTTGCTTTCACCCCTTCAAAATAGTTCCTCACTTCTTCTCGTGCGATCTCGGCGTTCTCCTCCGGGGTCCTCTCTTATGGTAACTTCTCTGGAATCTTCAGAGAAGGACCGAATCTGTATTTCCTCCCTCCTCTGGCTATACTGCTAGACGCCGACAGAGCAGACGGAGCAGTTGTCTTCTTTACTTGCTTACGAGGCGGAGGAGAAGGACTATGACGCGCCGAAGCAGCCGGAGCGGCGGTAGGTCTCTTTCGCCCTTGCTAACGAGGCGGAGAAGGAGGAGGCTGGCTGCTCGGGCGCGTCGGCGTAGGCGGAGAAGGAGGCGGAGTGCTGCCATGCGCTGGAGAAGGAGCCGGTCGAGTGCCCTGATCGTCACTCGCCGGTAGGAGGAGGCGGTGGAGGAGGCGGAGTGCCCTGACTCGCCGGAGGAGGAGGCAGTGGAGGAGGCGGAGTGCCCTGACTTGCCGGAGGAGGAGGAGGAGGCGGAGGCGTCCAGTTCGGAAGGTTGATGAGCTCCTTCCGCCATAGGCATGGAGTCTTCAGAGCAGACCCCAGCCTAGTCTCCCCTTCACCGGTAGGGTGGTCAAGCTGGAGGTCCTCAAATCCCTCTGTTATTTCATCCACCATCACCCTAGCATATCCTTCTGGAATCGGCCGGCAGTGAAAAGTTGCGCCGGGTTCAGTAGGATAAACAGAGCCAACAGCCGCCTTGACCTTCAAATTCATCCATTGCGTCATAAGGTGGCAATTTTGAGACTCCGTGATAGCATCCACGGGATAGCTGGCAGGAGCCGTCAAGGCATGCTCCGGCTGAAGCAGCTCGGTGGAAGCCACGCTGCTTCTCCGCTGAGATGGCGGGGTAGCTTCGGGGGAAGCTTCGGCAGTACGTTTGCTGCGATTTGCTTCTCGTTCCTCTATCGCTTGTACCCTTGCTTGCAGCGCCTGCATTTGGGTCTGCTGCAATTTTTTCCTCCTCTCCTGGGATTTGTAACCGCCTGCGTCCGGAAACCCAACCTTCCACGGAATGGAGCCTGGCGTGCCTCGTGTCCGTCCAGGGTGCTCAGGATTCCCGAGGGCCATTGTGAGCTCGTCGTTCTCTCTGTCTGGAAAGAACGTCCCTTGCTGCGCTGCTTCGATATACTGCTGAAGCTTCCTGACTGGTATGTCCATTTGATCGTTCGTCCAAATGCACTTCCCTGTTACAGGGTCCAAGGTTCCGCCAGCCCCGAAGAACCAAGTCCGGCAACGGTCTGGCCAGTTAATTGTCTCTGGTTCGATCCCTTTATCAACCAGATCATTCTCAGTCTTGGCCCACTTAGGCCGGGCTACGAGGTAGCCACCTGACCCCGTGCGATGGTGATGCTTCTTCTTCGCAGCATTTTGCTTGTTTGTCGCCGACATCTTCTTACTCTTTTCCGATGTCTTGTGGGCCACAAATGCGGGCCAGTGATCTCTGATCTTCTCATATCTGCCCTTGAATTCTGGTGTCTCTTTATTTTCGACAAACTTATTCAGCTCTTTCTTCCACCTCCTGAATAGTTCTGCCATCCTCTTAAGAGCAAAAGACTTGATTAATTGCTCTTTAACTGGCTTCTCTGGATCATCCTCTGGCGGTAGGGTGAAATTTGACTTCAGCTCAGTCCAAAGATCATTTTTCTGCATATCATTGACATAAGACACCTCAGGGTCTTCTGTAGCCGGCTTTAACCATTGCTGGATGCTGATCGGGATCTTGTCCCTAACCAAAACCCCGCACTGAGCAACAAATGCGCTCTTTGTCCGGAGGGGTTCAATCGGTTGGCCGTCGGGCGCGATTGCTATGATCTCAAACTTTTCATCCGAGCTCAACTTTTTCTTCGGGCCTCGTCTCTTTACCGAAGTTGTGCTCGATCCGGAGGGCTAGAAAAAAGAACAAAGACTTAATTAATATGTGTACATACCAAAACAATGAATGCATCAATTAGCTAGTCAGCAGAAGCTTAACTAATATATATACCTGGCCGGACTCGGTTCGGTCACCGGAGACGTCATCACGGTCTCCTTCTTGCACCGGCATTGGGTCACCGGAGCCGTCCTCACGGTCTCCTTCTTGCACCGGCATTAGGTCACCGGAGCCATCATAATCATAGCCAGCTGCTTCCAGACCATCGGTGTCGTTGAGAAACAACGAGACGACGGCATCACTTCCTCGTGCGATTATGTCCCCCAACAACTCTTCTTGTACTTCGTCTCGGGCGGTGTCCATAGTTTCTCCAAATATTGACAACATGGCAATTATTATTCAAACATGACAGATGGATATATTAGTGGCAAACGTAGAACTAATATTAATTAGTGGCCTCGACGCTGCTTCTCTAGGGTTTGGGGTGGCCTCGACAACGCTTCAAGGATAAAAAAGAAGAGGAAGAAGAAAAAAAGAGGAGAAGAAAGAATAGAGGAGTAAGAACTCCTCTATTCTTTCTTCTCCTCTTTTTTTTCTTCTTCTTCCACTTTTTTTTATCAGGAACGAGGGTCATCGAGGGTCACCGAGCGGTAGAGGAAACCCTAAATAGCAAGTATCGTGGGTGTGAGATACATGTGGCCGTCGGTGTCGGACACTACATCCACGTACCACAAGTGACGTGGGCGTCGAAGCCCGTGTCACTTCTGGGACGTGGATGTAGTGTCCTACACCGATGGCCACATGTATCTCACACCGACGATACTTGCTATTTAGGGTTTCCTCTACCGCTCGGCGACCCTGACCCTCGACGACCCTCGTTTCCGATAAAATAAAGAGGAAGAAGAAGAAAAAAAGAGAAGAAGTAGAGGAAACCCTAAATAGCAAGTATCGTGGGTGTGAGATACATGTGGCCGTTGGTGTCGGACACTACATCCACGTCCCACAAGTGACGTGGGCGTCGAAGCCCGCGTCACTTGTGGGATGTGGATGTACTGTCCGACACCGACGGCCACATGTATCTCACACCGATGATACTTGCTATTTACGGTTTCCTCTACTGCTCAGCGACCCTCGACGACCCTCGTTCCCGATAAAAAAAGAGGAAGAAGAAGAAAAAAAAAGAGGAGAAGAAAGAATAGAGGAGATCTTTTTTTATCCTCTTCTTCCTCTCATGTTCGATGACCCTCGACCCCTCGGCGACCCTAGACCCCCTCTCGACCCCCTCATGTCGAAGTTATCGGGTAGGGGGTATATCGACAACGACATACCCGATACATACATACATACATACATATCACATGCATCCATACATATATGAACAAAATTAATATCTACTAATTAACAACCTAAATAAAAAAACCTAATACATATAGGAAGAAGAAGAAAAAAGAAGAGAAGAAAGAATAGAGGAGAAGACTTCCTCTTCTTCCTCTCCTCTTCTTCTCCCTCTTCTTCCCCTTCTTCCTCGCCTCTCTCATGAATGTCCGACGTTCTCGACCCCCCCCCCCACGTGTCGAAGAAAAAAAAGAAGAAAAAAAAGAGGAGAAGAAGAAAGGAATAGAGGAGAAAAGAGAAAATAGAATATATATTCTATTTTTCTTTTCTTCTCCTCTTCTTTTTCTTCTTTTTTCCTCTTATTTATTTCTTCTCTTCTTCCTCTCCTCTTCTTTCTTTCTTCCTCTTCTTATTTTCTTCTTTCATATCCTTCTTTTTCTTCTAAATTTTAGCATATTCTAAATTTTCTTATAACTTTCTATATATGAACAAAAAACTTTCTATGAACAAAATATTCTTCTTTCTTCCTCTTCTTTCTATGAACCAGAAAAATTACATATATGGAAAAAGATTAATACACATATGAACAAAAAAATACACATATACATACACATAGCCATACACATAGCCACATACATACACATATACATTATATATATATGAACAAAAACTAATAAAAATGAAGGGCGCGCAGGGGCGGCGGCAGGGCAGGGTAGGGGAGGCGCGCGGCAGGGCAGCGTGCGGCGCTAGGGAAGGGCAGGGCGGCGCGCGGCGGCCGCGCAGGGCAGGGGCGGCGCAGGGCGGCAGCGCGCGAAGGGCAGGGGAGGCGCGCGGCGGGGCGGCGTGCGGCGGCAGCGAAGGGCAGGGGCGGCGCGCGGCGGCCGCGCAGGGCAGGGGCGGCGCAGGGCGGCAGCGCGCGAAGGGCAAGGGGCGGCGGCGACGGCGGCCAGTACAAGGGGAGGAGCAGGGGAACGGGCGGCGCTCACAGCGAGGTGGCGTCGGCGACGAGGAAGGCTCGGGGACGGCGAACGGTGAAGGCGCGCTCGGGGGCGAGGGCAGGGGCGCGCGGGCTCGGGGGGCGGCGGACGGCGTCGATCTGGGCAGCCTTGCGGCGTCGATGAGCTCGGCGTCGTCGGGCGGGCCGGGGGGCAACTGGCGATGAGTTCGTCAAATTTTCCTAAGTCCTGCTTATATACACAGAGTATTGGTCACGGTTGGTGCCACGAACCATGACCAATGCCCCCCTTTAGTTTCGGTTGGTGCCACCAACCGGGACCAAATGCCAATTTTCAGCGGCCCAAAGGGCGGGAAGCGGCGGCCTTTGGTCCCGGTTGGTGGCACCAACCGGGACTAAAGGGGGCATTGGTCATGGTTCGTGCGACACCGTGACCAATGCCCCCTTTAGTCCCGGTTGGTGCCACCAACCGGGACCAAAGGCCTTGTGCTGCTGCGGCGTCGAAAGTTTAGTCCCACCTCGCTAGTTGAGAGGGGTGCGAAGTGGTTTATAAGCCCCACTGCCGCACCCCTCTCGAGCTTCTCTCCATTGAAGGCTTACGGGCCTAATTGTCACTGCTATGCCTGTGGGCCTACTGGGCCTCCTGCGGGCCTGAATCCTGGCCCTTGGATGGGTTTCTAGTCGTATTCAGGCCGTGGGGGCCCAGTAGGTGGCATTTTTTGTTTTTGTTGCTTTATTTT
The DNA here is from genome assembly GCF_018294505.1 of Triticum aestivum. Lineage (NCBI taxonomy): Eukaryota > Viridiplantae > Streptophyta > Magnoliopsida > Poales > Poaceae > Triticum > Triticum aestivum. Next base: position 522,378,217 of record NC_057812.1, read on the forward strand.
ATTTTCTTTTGTTTTTTGCTTTATTTTTTAATTCTTTATGCTTTTAGTTTTAGAAAAATTATAAACTTTTTGTTAATGCCATTAGTTTTCAAATTTGAAAACACTTTTTTGTTTTTTTGTTTTCTTTGTTGCTTTATTTATTTTATTTTGTTTCTACTTACAACAAAATACTTATTGTTGCTATTTTTTCCAGTTTTTTGTTTTGTTTTCTGCATTATTTATTTTCTTTTGTTTTTTGCTTTATTTTTTATTCTTTTTGGTTTTAGTTTTAGAAAAATTATAAACTTTCTGTTAGTGCCATTAGTTTTCAAATTTGAAAACACTTTTTTTTTTTTTTGTTTTCTTTGTTGCTTTATTTATTTTATTTTGTTTCTACTTACAACAAAATACTTATTGTTGCTATTTTTTTCCAGTTTTTTGTTTTGTTTTTTGCATTATTTATTTTCTTTTGTTTTTTGCTTTAATTTTTAATTCTGTTTGCTTTTAGGTTAGCAAAATTATAAACTTTCTGTTAGTGCCATTAGTTTTAGAAAAATTATAAACTTTCTGTTAGTGCCATTAGTTTACAAATTTGAATAGTTAAAATTTGAATTCTTTGAAATTTGTGTGAATCACAAGTTTGTGATTAACTTACTAAAAAAATGAGAATAAATGCACTTACAGAGAAAATTCAACCTAAATTCATACTAAATTTCTATGAATTTCACAGAAATTCACTATGAATTTAGGTTAAACTTTTCTCTATTAGGGCATCTATTTTCACTTTGAGAGGAGCTCAACAAGGCAGAGAGGGAAGGGCTTATAAACCGGTGTGAGCCCCCTTCGGTTGGCGAGGTGGGACTAAACTCTGCCCGCAACGAGGACCAACCCTTTAGTCCCGGTTTGTGGCACAAACCGGGACTAATGGTCATGGGCCAGGGGCGAGGAGCAAAATTATAAACTTTCTTTTAGTGCCATTAGTTTTAGAAAAATTATAAACTTTCTATTAGTGCCATTAGTTTTCAAATTTGAATAGTTAAAATTTGAATTCTTTGATATTTGTTTGAATCACAAGTTTGTGATTAACTTTACTTTTTCCAGTTTTTTTGTTTTTTGCATTATTTATTTTCTTTGTTTTTGCATTTTTAATTCTTTTTGCTTTTAGGTCAGAAAAATTATAAACTTTCTGTTAGTGCCATCAGTTTTAGAAAAAATTATAAACTTTCTGTTAGTGCCATTAGTTTTCAAATTTGAATAGTTAAAATTTGAATAATGGTATTACGAGGGCCGAACCATAAGACATGAAAGCATTTCAAATGAACTCTGAAAAAGTTGAAAGTTGGCATGGTATCATAATTTCACCCACATAGCATGTGCATGTACAAAACGGACAATGGTAGCATGTTCGTGTGTTACAAAGTTGGCATGGTATCATCATAATAGTTGCGGGAGAAAGTCTTTACTTTTTCTTCGCTTGTGTCATTTGCTTATTGCGCCGTAACCATGGATAATCTTCATTGTTTATCAGGATGCTTGGGTCAGCCTTGACATTGAAGGGAGGAATTTCATGAAACTTTTCATAATCTTCAGACATGTCTGTCTTGCCGTCCACTCCCAGGATGTCCCTTTTTCCTGAAAGAACTATGTGGCGCTTTGGCTCATCGTATGATGTATTCGCTTCCTTATCTTTTCTTTTTCTCGGTTTGGTAGACATGTCCTTCACATAGATAACCTGTGCCACATCATTGGCTAGGACGAACGGTTCGTCAGTGTACCCAAGATTTTTCAGATCCACTGTTGTCATTCCGTACTGTGGGTCTACCTGTACCCCGCCGCCTGACAGATTGACCCATTTGCACTTAAACAAAGGGACCTTAAAATCAGGTCCGTAGTCAAGTTCCCATATGTCCACTATGTAACCATAATATGTGTCCTTTCCGCTCTCGGTTGCTGCATCAAAGCGGACACCGCTGTTTTGGTTGGTGCTCTTTTGATCTTGGGCGATCGTGTAAAATGTATTCCCATTTATCTCGTATCCTTTGTAAGTCAATACAGTCAAAGATGGTCCCCTGGACAACAAGTACAACTCATCACAAACAGTGTTGTCACCTCTGAGACGTGTTTCCAACCAACTGCTGAAAGTCCTGATGTGTTCACATGTAATCCAGTCGTCGCACTGCTCCGGGTGTTTGGAGCGCAGACTGTTCTTGTGTTCATCGACATACGGGGTCACCAAGGTAGAGTTCTGTAGAACTGTGTAGTGTGCTTGAGACCAAGAATATCCGTCCCTGCATATTATTGAGTCTCTTCCAAGAGTGCCTTTTCCAGTCAGTCTCCCCTCATACCGCGATTTAGGGAGACCTATCTTCTTAAGGCCAGGAATGAAGTCAACACAAAACCCGATAACATCCTCTGTTTGATGGCCCATGGAGATGCTTCCTTCTGGCCTAGCGCGGTTACGGACATATTTCTTTAGGACTCCCATGAACCTCTCAAAGGGGAACATATTGTGTAGAAATACGGGCCCCAGGATGACAATCTCGTCGACTAGATGAACTAGGACGTGCGTCATGATATTGAAGAAGGATGGTGGGAACACCAGCTCGAAACTGACAAGACATTGCGCCACATCACTCCTTAGCCTTGGTACGATTTCTGGATCGATCACCTTCTGAGAGATTGCATTGAGGAATGCACATAGCTTCACAATGGCTAATCGGACGTTTTCCGGTAGAAGCCCCCTCAATGCAACCGGAAGCAGTTGCGTCATAATCACGTGGCAGTCATGAGACTTTAGGTTCTGAAACTTTTTCTCTGGCATATTTATTATTCCCTTTATATTCGACGAGAAGCCAGTCGTGACCTTCATACTGAGCAGGCATTCAAAGAAGATTTCTTTCTCTTCTTTCGTAAGAGCGTAGCTGGCAGGACCTTTATACTGCTTCGGAGGCATGCCGTCTTTTTCGTGCAAACGTTGCAGGTCCTCCCGTGCCTCAGGTGTATCTTTTGTCTTCCCATACACGCCCAAGAAGCCTAGCAGGTTCACGCAAAGGTTCTTCGTCACGTGCATCACGTCGATTGAAGAGCGGACCTCTAGGTCTTTCCAGTAGGGTAGGTCCCAAAATATAGATTTCTTCTTCCACATGGGTGCGTGTCCCTCAGCGTCATTCGGAACAGCTAGTCCACCGGGACCCTTTCCAAAGATTACGTAGTGTAAATCATTGACCATAGCAAGTACGTGATCACCGGTACGCATGGCGGGCTTCTTCCGGTGATCTGCCTCGCCTTTGAAATGCTTGCCTTTCTTTCGACATTGATGGTTGGTCGGAAGAAATCGACGATGGCCCAGGTACACATTCTTCCTGCATTTGTCCAGGTATATACTTTCAGTGTCATCTAAACAGTGCGTGCATGCGTGGTATCCTTTGTTTGTCTGTCCTGAAAGGTTACTGAGAGCGGGCCAATCGTTGATGGTCACGAACAGCAACGCCTTAAGGTTAAATTCCTCCTGTCTGTGCTCATCCCACGTACGTACACCGTTTCCATTCCACAGCTGTAAAAGTTCTTCAACTAATGGCCTTAGGTACACATCAATGTCGTTGCCGGGTTGCTTAGGGCCTTGGATGAGAACTGGCATCATAATGAACTTCCGCTTCATGCACATCCAAGGAGGAAGGTTATACATACATAGAGTCACGGGCCAGGTGCTGTGATTGCTGCTCTGCTCCCCGAAAGGATTAATGCCATCCGCGCTTAAAGCAAACCATACATTCCTTGGGTCCTTTGCAAACTCATCCCAGTACTTTCTCTCGATTTTTCTCCACTGCGACCCGTCAGCGGGTGCTCTCAACTTCCCATCTTTCTTTCGGTTCTCACTGTGCCATCGCATCAACTTGGCATGCTCTTCGTTTCTGAACAGACGTTTCAACCGTGGTATTATAGGAGCATACCACATCACCTTCGCAGGAACCCTCTTCCTGGGGGGCTCGCCGTCAACATCACCAGGGTCATCTCGTCTGATCTTATACCGCAATGCACCGCATACCGGGCATGCGTTCAGATCCTTGTATGCACCGCGGTAGAGGATGCAGTCATTAGGGCATGCATGTATCTTCTCCACCTCCAATCCTAGAGGGCATACGACCTTCTTTGCTGCGTATGTACTGTCGGGCAATTCGTTATCCTTTGGAAGCTTCTTCTTCAATATTTTCAGTAGCTTCTCAAATCCTTTGTCAGCCACAGCATTCTCTGCCTTCCACTGCAGCAATTCCAGTACGGTACCGAGCTTTGTGTTGCCATCTTCGCAATTGGGGTATAACCCTTTTTTGTGATCCTCTAACATGCGATCGAACTTCAGCTTCTCCTTTTGACTTTCGCATTGCGTCCTTGCATCGACAATGACCCGGCGGAGATCATCATCATCGGGCACATCGTCTGGTTCCTCTTGATCTTCAGCAGCTTCACCCGTTGCAGCATCATTGGGCACATCGTCTGGTTCCTCTTGATCTTCACCAGCTCCCCCCGTTGCAGCATCACCGTATTCAGGGGGCACATAGTTGTCATCGTACTCTTCTTCTTCGCCGTCTTCCATCATAACCCCTATTTCTCCGTGCCTCGTCCAAACATTATAGTGTGGCATGAAACCCTTGTAAAGCAGGTGGGAGTGAAGGATTTTCCGGTTAGAGTAAGACCTCGTATTCCCACATTCAGTGCATGGACAACACATAAAACCATTCTGCTTGTTTGCCTCAGCCGCATCGAGAAACTCATGCACGCCCTTAATGTACTCGCAGGTGTGTCTGTCACCGTACATCCATTGCCGGTTCATCTGCGTGCATTATATATAATTAAGTGTCCAAATTAATAGAAGTTCATCATCACATTAAAACCAAAGTGCATACATAGTTCTCATCTAACAACATATAGCTCTCCAGAGCATCTAATTAATTAAACCATACATTGAAACTATGTAAAACATTTCAATGCGAAAACAAATGCGATCATAATCGCAACCAAGGTAACAATTGATCCAACGGCATAATGATACCAAGCCTCGGTATGAATGGCATATTTTCTAATCTTTCTAATCTTCAAGCGCATTGCATCCATCTTGATCTTGTGATCATCGACGACATCCGCAACATGCAACTCCAATATCATCTTCTCCTCCTCAATTTTTTTTATTTTTTCCTTCAACAAATTGTTTTCTTCTTCAACTAAATTTAACCTCTCGACAATAGGGTCGGTTGGCATTTCCGATTCACATACATCCTACATAAATAAAATCTATGTCACGTTGGTCGGCATAATTTTCATAAACAATAAATGAACCAATAGTTATAAAGATAATATATATACCACATCCGAATCATAGACAGGACGAGGGCCGACGGGGGCGGATACCAAAACCATCGCACTATATAAGATGCAATAATAAAAGTAAGAAAATAATACAAGTATCTATGTAAACATACAAGTAAGAATATTTTTCCTTTCAGAAAGAAGATAAGAACAAGAGGCTCACAACGGTGGTGCCGGCGATGAGCTCGGCGCGGGTGATCGACGGCGGTGAAGACGGGGACGGGGCGTGACGGACCGCTAAACCTAGACAAATATTATGGAAAATGGAGCTTGGAGGTCGAGCTTGGAGAGGAGAAAGCTTAAGTAGTGTGGCTCGGGCATTCCATCGAACACCTTGTGTGCATAGGAGGTGAGCTAGAGCACCACCAAGCCCTCTCCCCCTCGGCCAGAGAAAAACAGAGCACTGGGGTGCTCTGCTCGCGAGCGAGGGGTATATATAAGCACCTCATTGGTCCCGGTTGGTGACATGAACCAGGACTAAAGGGGAGCCTTTGGTCCCGGTTCAAGCCACCAACCGGGACCAATGGTGGTGGGCCAGGAGCGAGGCCTATTGGTCCCGGTTCATCCCACCAACCGGGACCAATGGCCCACGTGGCCCGGCCGGCCCCCTGGGCTCACGAACCGGGACCAATGCCCCCATTGGTCCCGGTTCTGGACTGAACCGGGACTAATGGGCTGACCCGGCCTGGACCAAAGCCTTGTTTTCTACTAGTGTACATGACTTGAGCATTCATTGTCATATTGCTTTGCATGATCGTAAGATAGCTAGCATGATGTTTTCATGGCTTGTCCGTTTTTTGATGTCATTTCTGCGCTAGATCATTGCACATCCTGGTACCCCGCCGGAGGCATTCATATAGAGTCATATCTTTGTTCTAGATATCGAGTTGTAATATTGAGTTGTAAGTAAATAAAATTGTGATGATCATCATTATTAGAACATTGTCCCATGTGAGGTTATCAAAATAAAAGTGGCCAAAGAAGCCCCCAAAAAATAAAAGAGAGAGAGAGGCCAAAGAATCCTACAAAAAAGAAAAAAAAAGAAAAAAAGAGAAAAAGAGAGAAGGGGCAATGTCACTATCCTTTTACCACACTTGTGCTGCAAAGTAGCACCATGTTCTTCATATAGAGAGTCTCTTGAGTTATCACTTTCATATACTAGTGGGAATTTTCATTATAGAACTTGGCTTGTATATTTCAACGATGGGCTTCCTCAAATGCCCTAGGTCTTCATGAGCAAGCAAGTTGGATGCACACCCACTTAGTTTCAGTTAGAGCTTTCATATACTTATAGCTCTAGTGCATCCGTTGCATGGCAATCCCTACTCACTCACATTGATTTCTATTGATGGGCATCTCCATAGCCCGTTGATACGCCTAGTTGATGTGAGACTATCTTCTCCTTTTTGTCTTCTCCACAACCACCATTCTATTCCACCTATAGTGTTATGTCCATGGCTCACGCTCATGTATTGCGTGAAAGTTGAAAAGGTTTGAGAACGTCAAACGTATGAAACAATTGCTTGGCTTGTCATCGGGGTTGTGCATGATGTGAGTATTTTGTGTGGTGAAGATGGAGGATAGCCAGACTATATGATTTTGTAGGGATAACTTTCTTTGGCCTTGTTATTTTGAAAAGACATGATTGCTTTATTAGTGGGCTTGAAGTATTATTGTTTTTATGTAAAATGATAGACTATTGCTTTGAATCACTCGTATCTTAATATTCATGCCATGATTAGATTACATGATCAAGATTATGCTAGGTAGCATTCCACATCAAAAATTATCTTTTTTATCATTTACCTACTCCAGGACGAGCAGGAATTAAGCTTGGGGATGCCGATACGTCTCCGTCGTATCTATAATTTTTGGTTGTTCCGTGCCAATATTATTGAACTTTCATATACTTTTGGCAACTTTTTATACTATTTTTGGGACTAACATATTGATCCAGTGCCCAGTGCCAGTTCCTGTTTGTTGCATGTTTTTTGTTTCGCAGAATATCCATATCAAACAAAGTCCAAACGGGATAAAAACCGACGGAGATTTTTTTGGGAATATATATGATTTTTGGGAAGAAAATCCACGCGCGACGGTGCCCGAGGTGGCCACGAGGCAGGGGGGCACGCCTGCCCCCTCTGGGCGCGCCCCTGACCCTCGTGGGCCACCCATAAGGCGGTTGGTGCCCTTCTTTCGCCGCAAGAAAGCTAATTTCCGGATAGAGATCGTGTTTAAATTTCAGCCCAATCGGAGTTACGGAGTTACGGATCTCCGGGAATATAAGAAATGGTGAAAGGGAAGAATCTGGGAACGCAGAAACAGAGAGAGACAAAGAGACAGATCCAATCTTGGAGGGGCTCTCGCCCCTCCCGTGCCATGGAGGCCATGGACCAGAGGGGAAACCCTTCTCCAATCTAGGGAGGAGGTCAAGGAAGAAGTAGAAGGAGGGGGGGCTCTCTCCCCCTCGCTACCGGTGGCACCAGAGTGCCACCGGGGGCCATCATCATCACCACGATCTACACCAACACCTCTGCCATCTTCACCAACATCTCCATCATCTTCCCCCCTCTATCTACAGCGGTCCACTCTTCCGCAACCCGTTGTACCCTATACTTGAACATGGTGCTTTATGCTTCATATTATTATCCAATGATGTGTTGCCATCCTATGATGTCTGAGTAGATTTTCTTGTCCTATTAGTGGTTGATGAATTGCTATGATTGATTTAATTTGCTTGTGGTTATGTTGTTGTCCTTTGGTGCCCATCATATGATTGCGCGCGTGGATCACACCCTAGGGTTAGTTGTATGTTGATAGGACTATGTATTGGAGGGCAAGAGTGACAGAAGCTTCAACCTAGCATAGAAATTGATGCATACGAGATTGAAGGGGGACCAATATACCTTAATGCTATGGTTGGGTTTTACCTTAATGAACATTAGTAGTTGCGGATGCTTGCTAATAGTTCCAATCATAAGTGCATAGAATTCCAAGTCAGGGATGACATGCTAGCAGTGGCCTCTCCCACATAATACTTGCTATCGGTCTAGTAAAGTAGTCAATTGCTTAGGGGCAATTTCGCAACTCCTACCACCACTTTTCCCCACTCGCTATATTTACTTTATTGTTTCTTTATCTAAACAGCCGCTACTTTTTATTTACGTACTCTTTATTATCTTGCAAACCTGTCCAACAACACTTACAAAGTACTTCTAGTTTCATACTTGTTCTAGGTAAAGCGAACGTCAAGCATGCGTAGAGTTGTATCGATGGTCGATAGAACTGGAGGGAATATTTTTTCTACCTTTAGCTCCTCGTTGGGTTAGAAACTCTTACTTATCAAAAACTGTTGCGATCCCCTATACTTGTGGGTTATCACCAATCTAGAGAGCGCTATTTTCATTCTTATGCATTGAGTATAGTTAATATTGTGTGCATCATGACTGGATCTCTTCTACCATGAATTATAATGTTTAGTCGTTGCTTGAACATTAGAGGTGCTCTACATTTATGTTTTGCGGTCTCAGAAAGGGCTAGTGAGATGCCTCGTTATCATATTGTATCATGATTGTTTTGACAAATTGTTGTCAGTTATTGCTCACGAGTTGATTATGCCATTGATATGAGTAAATGTGATTTCCAAGTATTCATTTGCATGGTTAGTTCATGATCCTTGCTGAAAAATTGGGTGCTATTTAAGCTTATATATGAATACAAGAACAAAAGAGTTCATAAAAGTTTTTATTTATCACTTTCAGTTTGTCAACTGAGTTGCTTGAGGACAAGCAATGAGTTAAGCTTGGGGGAGTTGATATGTCTCCACCATATCTACTTGTCCAAACACTTTTGCTCTTGTTTTGGACTCTAATTTGCATGATTTGAATCAAACTAACCCGGACTAACACTGTTTTCAGCAAAACTACCTTGGTGTTGTTTTTTGTGCAGAAATAGAAGTTCTCGAAATTGGACGAAACTTTTTGGAGATTTTTTATGGAAAGGAAAATTACTAGAGTGAAGACACACTAGAGGGGGCCACCTATTGCCCATAAGGAAATAGAGAGCGGCCACCTCCTATGGGTGTGCCCTGTTACCTTGTGGGGGCCCACGTGGCTTCATTGAGCCTAATCTCAAGTCTATAAATTCAGTCTTCCTGAGAAAAAATAGGAGAATAAGTTCCATCGCGTTTTACGATACGGAGCAGCCGCCACCTCCAGTTCTTCATCGAGGGGGCTAATCTGGAGTCCGTTGGGGGCTCTCGAGAGGGGGGGTTCATCGCCATCATCATCACCAACCCTTCTCCATCAACAACTCCATGATCCTCACCACCGGGAGTGAGTAATTCCTTTGTAGGCTTGTTGGACGGTGATGGAGTTGGATGAGATTTGTCATGTAATCGAGTCAATTTGATAGGGCTTGATCCCTAGTATCCACTATGTTCTGAGATTGATGTAGCTATGACTTTTCTATGCTTAATGCTTGTCATAGGGCCCGAGTGACATGATTTTAGATCAGAACCCTCTATGTTTTCATGAATATAATTGAGTTCTTAATCCTATGTTCTAGTTATATGCACTTGTTATTGTTCTGATCCGTAGACCCCAAAGTGATAATAGTTGGCATACTCTTAGGGGATGACTGTAATTCGAGGAGTTCATGTATTCACCATGTGTTAATGCTTTGTTCCGGCTATCTTTTAAAAGGAGGCCTTAATATCCCTTAGATTCCATATGGACCCCGCTGCGACGAGAGGGTAGGACAAAAGATGTCATGTAAGTTCTTATTATAAGCACGTATGACTATATACAGAATACATGCCTAGATTACACTGATGAATTGGGGCTATGGTGTATCACTCTAGGTTGTGAATCTTATATGATGAATATTATCCAATACAAATATCCATCACTGATCCAATGCCTACACTTTTCGCATATTGATCTTTGCCAAGTTACTTTCGTTGCTGCTGCTGTTACAATCATTACGAAATTGCTACTGTTACTGTTACCATTATTGTTACTACTGTCACTACTATCAAACTATCATACTACTATGATACTAAACACTTTGCTGCAGATATTTAGTTCTCCTGGTGTGGTTGAATTAACAACTCAACTGTTAATACTTGCAAATATTCTTTGGCTCCCCTTGTGTTGAATCAATAAATTTGGATGAAATACTACCCTAAAAAACTATCGCAATCCCCTATACTTGTGGGTTATCAATATTCAACTAAAATCTTTATCTGTTTGAACCACGATATTGTTAGGAATCGTTGCATGGAAAACCAAAAAAATCTACGCTCACGCAATGATCTATCCATGGAGATGCATAGCAATGAGGGGGAGAGTGTGTCTACATACCCTTGTAGACCATAAGCGGAAGCGTTAAACAACGCGGTTGATGTAGTCGAACTTCTTCACGCTCCAACCGATCAAGTACCGAATGCACGACACCTCCGCGTTCTACACACGTTCAGCTCGGTGACGTCCTCTGCCTTCTTGATCCAGCAAGACGGTGAGGTAATAGAGGAGTTCCGAAAGCACGACGGCATGGTGACGGTAATGGTGAAGTGATCTCCATAGGGCTTCGCCTAAGCACTATGAAAATATGAAAGAGGGAGTAAATGGTGGACGGGGGCGTCGCACACGGCTAAGACAATGTTGTGTCCTTGTGTGGCGCCCCCTCCCCACATATATATATATATAGGTGGGTGGGAGGGAGGGAGGAGCAGCCAAAGGAGGCGCCCAAGTAGGAGGAATCCTACTCGGGGTCCCTCCCAAACCGCGCCCCCTTTCCTTATTGGAGTGCGGGGAAAGGCAGGGGAGGGCGGTGCCTCCCCCTTTCCTTTCTCCCATGAGAGGGAAAGGCAGGATGGGCTAGCCCTCCTACTTTTAATTCCCTAGGGCTGGAAAAATAAGGGAGGAGGTGCACCAGCCCCCTTGTGGGCTGGTCTGTCCCCTCCTTTGGCCTATAAGGCCCATATCTTGTCCGGGGGGTGCCCGGAACCCCTTCCCGTGACCCGATTCCTTCCCAGTACGTACCGAAACACTTCCGGTGTCAAAATACCATTGTCCAATATATCAATCTTTACCTATCGACCATTTCAAGACTCCTCGTCATGTCCATGATCTCATCCGGGACTCCGGCAAACATTCGGTCACCAAAACACATAACTCATATAACACTATATTGTCAACAAACGTTAAGTGTGCGGACCCTACGGGTTTGAGAAATATGTAGGCATGACTGAGACACCTCTCCGGTCAATAACCAATAGCGAAACATGGATGCCCATATTGGATCCTACATATTCTACAAAGATCTTTATCGATCGAACCGTTATGACAACATACGTAATTCCCTTTGTCCATCGGTATGTTACTTGCCCGAGATTCGATCGTCGGTATCTTCATACCTACTTCAATCTTGTTACCGACAAGTCTATTTACTCATTCCGTAATACATCACCTACTCCTTAGTCATTTGCTTGCAAGCTTGTGATGTGTATTACTGAGAGGGCCAGAGATACCTCTCCGATACTCGGAGTGACAAATCCTAATCTCGATCTGTGCCAACTCAACAAACACCTTCGGAGATACATGTAGAGAATCTTTGTGATCACCTAGTTACGTTGTGATGTTTGATAGCACATAAGGTATTCCCATGGTATCCAAGAGTTGCATAATCTCATAGTCAAAGGAATATGTATTTTACATGAAGAAAGCAATAGCAATAAACTAAATGATCATTATGCTAATCTAACGGATGGGTCTTGTCCATCACATCATTCTCCTAATGATGTGATCCCATTATCAAATGACAACACATGTCTATGGTAAGGAAACCATAACCATCTTTGATCAACGAGCTAGTCTAGTAGAGGCTCACTAGGGACACGATATTTTTTATGTATCCACACATGTATTTAAGTTTCTGGTCAATACAATTCTAGCATGAATAATAAACCTTTATAATGATTTAGGAAATATAATAATAACCATTTTATTATTGCCTCTAGGGCCTATTTCCATCGGTCTCCAACTTGCACTGGAGTCAATTATCTAGTTCACATCATCATGTGATTAACACCCATAGTTCACATCGCCATGTGATTAACACCCAAAGAGTACTAAGGTGTGATTATGTATTGCTTGTGAGAGAAGTTTAGTCAACGGGTCTATCATATTCAGATCCGTATGTATTTTGCAAATTTCTATGTCTACAATGCTCTGCATGGAGCTACTTTAGCTAATTGCTCCCACTTTCAATATGTATCCAGATTGAGACTCGTAGTCATCTGAATTGATGTCAAAGTTTGCATCGATGTAACCCTTTGCGACGAACTTTTTGTCACCTCCATAACCAAGAAATATTTCCTTAGTCCTTTAAGGATAATTTTGACCTTGTCCAGTGACCTACTCCTAGATCACTATTGTACCCCCTTGCCAAACTAATGGCAAGGTACACAATAGGTTTGGTACACAACATGGCATACTTTATAGAACCTATGGCTGAGGCATAGGGAATGACTTTCATTCTCTCTCTATCTTATGCCGTGGTCGAGCTTTGAGTCTTACTCAACTTCACACCTTACAATACACGCAAGAACTCCTTGTTTGACTGATCCATTTTGAACTTCTTCAAAACTTTATCAAGGTATGTTCTTTTGTGAAAGTCTATTAAGCATCTCAATCTATCCCTATAGATCTTGATGCCCAATATATAAGCAACTTCACCAAGGTCTTTCTTTGAAAAATTAGTATTCAAGTATCCTTTTATGCTATCCAGAAATTCTATATCATTTCCAATCAATAATATGGCATCCACATATAATACCAGAAATGCTACAAAGCTCCCACTCACTTTCTTGTAAATATAGGCTTCACCGTAAGTCCGTATAAAACCATATGCTTTGATCACCTCATCAAAATGTATATTCTAACTCTGAGATGCTTGCACCAGTCCATAGATGGATCGCTGGAGCTTGCATATTTTGTTAGCACTTTTAGGATTGAAAAAACCTTCTGGTTGCATCATATGCAAGTCTTCTTTAAGAAATCCATTAAGGAATGAAATTTTGACGTCCATTTTCCAGATTATAAAGTGCGGTAAATGCTAACATGATTCGGACTGACTTAAGCATCGTTACGGGCGAGAAAGTCTCATCATAGCCAACTCCTTGAACTTGTCGAAAACCTTTTGCGACAAGTCGAGCTTTGTAGATGGTGACATTACCATCAGCGTCAGTCTTCTTCTTGAAGATCCATTTTTCTCAATGGCTTGCCGATCATCGAGCAAGTCCACCAAAGTCCACACTTTCTTCTCATACATGGATCCTATCTCAGGTTTCATGGCCTCAAGCCATTTATCAGAATCTAGGCTCGTCATAGCTTCTTCATAGTTCATATGTTCGTCATGGTCTAGTAACTTGACTTCCAGGACAGGGTTACCATACCAGTCTGGTGCAGAATGTGCTCTGTTCGACCTACGAGTCTAGCAGTAACTTGATCTGAAGTTTCATGATCATCATCATTAGCTTCCTCTCTAGTTGGTGTAGGCATCATAGGAACAAATTTCTCTGATATGCTACTTTCCAAATTGAGAGAAGGTACAATTACATCATCAAGTTCTACTTTCCTCCCTCACTTCTTTCGAGAGAAACTCCTTCTCTAGAAATGTTCCATTCTTGGCAACAAAAATGTTGCCTTCGGATCTGTGGTAGAAGGTGTACCCAATTGTTTCCTTAGGGTATCCAATTAAGATGCACTTTTGTCGATTTGGGTTCGAGCTTATCAGGCTGAAGCCTTTTGACATAAGTGCCGCAACCCCAAACATTAAGAAACGACAGCTTAGGTTTCTTGCCAAACCACAGTTCATACGGTGTTGTCTCAACGGATTTAGACGGTGCCCTATTTAACGTGAATGCAACTGTTTCTAATGCATAACCCCAAAATGATAGTGGTAAATCGGTAAGAGACATCATAGAACGCACTTTATCTAATAAAGTACGATTATGACGTCCGGACACATCATTATGTTGTGGTGTTCCAGGTGGCGTGAGTTGTGAAACTATTCCATATTGTTTTAAATGAAGGCCAAACTCGTAACTCAAATATTCGCCTCTGCAATCAGATCGTAGAAACTTTATTTTCTTGTTACGATGTTTCTCCACTTCAATCAGAAATTCTTTGAACTTTTCAAATGTTTCAGACTTGTGTTTCATTAAGTAGATATACCTATATCTGCTCAAATCATTTGTGAAGGTCAGAAAATAACGATACCCACCGCATGCTTCAACACTCAACGGATCGCATACATCGGTATGTATTATTTCCAATAACTCATTAGCTCGCTCCATTGTTCCGGAGAATGAAATTTTAGTCATCTTGCCCATGAGGCATGATTCGCAAGTATCAAATGATTCATAATCAAGTGTTTCCAAAAGTCCATCCGCATGGAGTTTCTTCATGCGCTTTACACCAATCTGATCTAAACGGCAATGCCACAAGTATGTTGCACTATCATTATCAACTTTACATCTTTTGGCATCAATATTATGAATATGTGTATCACTACGATCAAGATTCAATAAACCATTCACATTGGGTGTATGACCGTAGAAGGTTTTATTCATGTAAACAGAACAACAATTATTCTCGGACTTAAATAAATAACCGTATTGCAATAAACACGATCAAATCATATTCATGCTCAACACAAACACCAAATAACATTAATTTAGGTTTAATACTAATCCCGAAGGTAGAGGGGTGCGCAATGGTGATCGTATTAACCTTGGAATCACTTCCAATACACATTGTCACCTCGCCCTTAACTAGTCTCTGTTTATTCTGCAACTCTTGTTTCGAGTTATTAATCTCAGCAACCAAACCAGTATCAAATACCCAGGGGCTACTATGAATACTAGTAAGGTACACATCAATAACATGTATATCAAATATACTTTTGTTCACTTTTCCATCCTTCTTATCCGCCAAGTATTTGGGGCAGTTCCGCTTCTAGTGACCATTCCCTTTGCAGTAGAAGCACTCAGTTTCAGGCTTAGGTTCAGCTTTGGGCTTCTTCACGAGAGTGGCAACTTGCTTGCCATTCTTCTCAAAGTTCCCTTTGTTTCCCTTGCCCTTTTCTTGAAACTAGTGGTCTTGTTAACCATCAACACTTGATGCTTTTTCTTGATTTCTACCTTGGCCAATTTCAGCATCACGAAGAGCTCGGGAATCGTCTCCTTCATCCCTTGCATATTATAGTTCATCACAAAGTTCTAGTAGCTTGGTGATAGTGACTAGAGAACTGTGTCAATCACTATCTTATCTGGAAGATTAACTCCCACTTGATTCAAGCGATTGTAGTACCCAGACATTTTGAGCACATGCTCATTGGCTGAGCTATTCTCCTTCATCTTGTAGGCAAAGTACTTGTCAGAGGTCACATATATTGTAACATCCCCAGCATCACACTACAATAATCTCCCCCTAATAACGGTTATGTCATCATGATCATCATACCAAAATGCCACTTGTCCAAAATCTGATTCAAATTCAAATTGCATGTCAAATATTTGCTTCTTCTTTCATGCAATAAAAATAGTTCACAATATGACAAATATTCTCTAAGTATTTTTCATGTTAAAACCAAAATCTTTGGAGTTCCCAAATGGCCTCTGGAAATTAATTAGTGTTCCAGCAGCATTTAAATATGCCTTTCCCAACTTCCAAAATTCCTAGACAATTCCTCTTGCCTCCAAACTATTTGTGGCAATACCTAAAAATGTGGAGGAATCAATGGGCCAAGTCCCATATTTTTCCTAAATCCTTTGGATGCTCAAATAGATCATTCCTCTCTCTTTTTTAATTTAAAAAAAGAAAAAGAAAAGAGTAAGAGCACATGCCACTTTGCACTGGGCCACGTGCATAGTGCCTGGCCCGAGCCTCAGCCCACTTCAGCTGGTCCCGCCCAGTCCCTCCCCGGGTCTCCTTCTCCCCCTGTTCCCCCGACCGGGGACGCAACAGGGGCGAGCCCCGCCGGACCGCCTCGACGGCGACTAGCCGGAGAGGATAAGGTCAACACCTCCCCTCGACACCTCGGCCTCCTCTCCACCTACCTCCACTCCCCTCTCTTGCCTCCCAGATCCACGCGCTCCTCCCCCTCTCTGTCTCGCTCGCCCGCCTCACCCGAGCGCCATCGCCGCCGTCCCACCTCGCATCACCGCGGCGACCGCCTCCCTCAAGCTCCACTGACGTAACCAGCCGCGCTCCTCTACGTCGACTACGGCCACGAACGCGAGCCAACGAGCCCCATCGCCCGGATCTGCGCCTTCTTCTTCCTCCTCAGGTCACCAGCGATCTCCTTCGACTCCGGCCATCCCCTCTATGCTCCCGTTCACTCACGGGGCCTCCTTGCGCCCGCACGGTGAGCACCGCACGTCCTCCCCCTGCCCATCCTCGTTCTGTTGCGCGTAACGTCGCCGCCATGGACGGCCGAGCTCAGCTCCGCTGTGCCGCTCATCGTCGTCATTTCCGTCGAAGCCATGGCCGTCCGAGCGCGGGAACGTGCTCAGCGTATCCCCGCGGTTGGAACGCGCCCCACTTTGCCACTAGCCCAACCCTCTAGCTTCATCTTCAACCGCGGCCGAACGCCGGCGTCCACCACTCTCGCCACCGGCGACGTTGCGGCCATCCCCGAGTCCAACTGGTAGCGCTGTCACGCGTGTGACGTCGAGCCGCGTCGAATGCGCCTAGCCGCACCTCTCCCCGTGCCCCGTAGCGTGATCCCCATCCACGCCCGAACCCCACCGCCGCCTCCACTCGTCGCCGGCGCAGTTCCGGCCAACCGCGAGCCCAGCCGACCACACCACGCGACACGACGTTGTGCCCTCGCTCGAACACTAGCAAAACCGCGCGAAACGGTGCCCCGTAGCCTTTTTCCGAGCATCTCCGGTGAGCTCGCCGTCGTGGGAGGCCATCGGAGCACCTCCGGTGCGGCCAGCTGCGTGGCCCGACAGGCCCCACCCCAGAGTCACTACCAGTGGGCCCGGGTGGCCCAGTTGACTGGGTTGACCGAGTCAACTGCTGACTAGGCTGCCTAGTGAGGCTGACATGTGGGCCCCACTTGTTTAAAACGTTTTATAAATAAATAAATATGTTAATTAGTTTTAATTGTTAGTTAGTCACTGACACCAGGGGCCCACCCCTCTAATTAGCCTATTAGTTTAGTTTAAATTACTATTAGACTACAGAGGCTGACATGTGGGTCCCACTGGACCCACAGGTCAGGTTTGATCCCTGGTCAGCGAGTCTGTTGACTGCTGACGTAATCCCCGCGCAATGCTGACGTCATAATGAATTTCTGTTAATTTAAATAATTCCAGAAAATGTATAAATCTTTGAAAATTAATAGAAAATAAACCGTAGGTCGGATCAAAAAACTTTATATATGAAAGTTGCTCAGAACGACGAGACGAATCCGAATACGCGGTTCGTTCATCTGTCACATGCCCCTAGCACGCTGAACATGGAACATTCCCCCTCCGGTCCTTTGTCTGACACAGGTCCGGAACCGGGAAAACATTCCCGGTTGACTTCCGCTTTCACCGGTATCATGTAGCACCGCGTTAGAACACGTCTAGCTCTGTCTGTTGTCCTGTTATGCACTTGCTTGCTATGTATTAACTGTCCCCCCTCTTCTCTTCGGTAGACCCCGTGATGATGTTGATGCCCCTGTGACCGACGACCCCTCCTTCTCGTCTGACCGACCAGGCAAGCAAACCCTCCTTGAGCATTCCGATATCGCCCATTTCTTTCCCTCTCATGCTTGCATTAGAACTACTACTGCTTTCTGTATGATCCTACTCTGATGCATAGCCTGTTGTTGTTACCTACTTTCATACCTTACCTGCTTATCCTACACTACTTAGTATAGGTTGGTTAGAGATCCATCAGTGACCCCACCTTGTCCTAGTTGCCCCGCTTTATGTTTGATGACTTGATCAACGTGATCGACATCTAGGCCCCGACGCCGCACATCACCCCCCCTAGTTGAACGACTCTATAGAGTTACCATCGTGTGTCGAGGGTGGAACCTCTTACATCACTCCTGATGGTACCTCTATAGTGTAGCTATACGGTCGAGGTCATCGAGGGTGATTTCCTCCTTAACCACTTTCGTTACGGCTCTGTCGTGCAACCCCTCAAGTGTGAACCTCGAGGGTGGATTCTCTTATGTTCACCTTGATGATAATATCGAGTGGAATTCACCAGGGGTGATTCCTCGGGTTTTCCCCCTTGGTGTTAGACACATAGTTATTATGGTTACTATGACTTTACACTGAGCCATGTTACTAAAGACGGGTCGGCCCTGAGGGGTAGCGCCGCGAGCTTAATAGCGAGTGATATGGAGTCGGGTTGACCTGGAAGGTGCCCGCGAGATACTTACGAGGCGTGGCCAGGCATTCTTAGACCTTGCCGCAAGTACTCGAGATGGGGCGACGGCATCACATCTTTTGCGAGTCTCTGCTCGTGACCGCACTGCCAAGGCACTAACGGTTTGGATATTTGATCCGAGGGGCCTCTGGCCTGATAGCACTAACCATCACGTGGGCATAGTATGGGAGTTCTGCGTCATATGCATCAGCCGAAGCTTAAAAGACGTCTTGCGATTGAGCGGCGCGCGCCGGGTTGGACTGGTAAGCTCCTGCCTTTTTTAAGGAGGTAGCTTGGTTTGCTCACCGGCGGCCCACGCAACGTGTAGGAGTTCCCGGGGCGATGGCCCAAGACCCCTGGGGGCATAGGTTTAGTCCGCGTGCTTGACCTCTCTATTAAGCCTATGTCGGGTTGCAGCGTATTGTTTGGCCGAGGCCGGGCATGACCCAGGAAAGTGTGTCCGGTCGGAGTTAATCGAGTGTGGTGGGTAAGTTGGTGCACCCCTGCAGGGAACAAAACATCTATCGATAGCCTATCCTACGGTAACAGACACTTGGAGTTGTATCCCGATCGATACAACTAGAACTGGATACTTGTGATGAGAAATGGATAGTATGGCTCTGGGATTGCTTTCTCGCTGCGAGTCGAGAAAGGATCTCTGGCCGAGGGTGATAACACTACTACTACTTCACATTATGTTGATCTGTACTCTTCTATATGCTGCAAGATGCTTGAAGATGCTAGTCTCTGATAGGCTAGGCTTTCCCCTTCCCTTCTAGCATTCTGCAGTTTAGTCCACAGATACAACCCATTCCTTTGATACAGATGCATACTTAGTTTAGTTCTGATGTAAGTCTTGCGAGTACTTTGGATGAGTACTTGCGGTTGCTTTGCTACCTCTTTTTCTCCCATACCCGATTGTTGCGACCAGATGACGGATCCCAGGAGCCAGACGACACCACTGATGACTACTACTACCCCAAGGGTGCCTACTACTACGTGACAGCCGCTGACGACCTGGAGTAGTTAGGAGGCTCCTAGGAGGAGGCCTGGCCTTTTCGATCATTGTTGCTTTTATGCTAGCATTCTTAAGGCAAAACTTGTTTACCTCATGTATGTACTCAGACATTGTTGCTTCCGTTGACTCTTGTGTATTCGAGCTTATGTATTCGAGCCCTCGAGGGCCCTGGCGTGTAATATAAAGCTTGTATTATTTTATTTTGTATCTAGAGTTGTGTTTTGATTTCTTCCCGTGAGTCCTTGATCTTGATCGTACACTTTTGCGTGTATGATTAGTGTACGATTGAATCGAGGACGTCACAAGTTGGTATCAAAGCCGACTGCCTGTAGGTAGGCCCCTTTCCAACTCCTTGGCCGAAGTTGAGTGTAGCCATTGAAAAACTTTTACTAACATTGGATGTGTGGTTTATGGGCCCACGTCGCCATTGGGTGGTATTAGGATCTTTTACTCCTCGTCTATACTCTGGGACTCTGATCTCTCTTCTATTCGGGTTAAATGGTTTTTCTAACTAGAACATTAGGATCTCGTGATCACATCTGCCCGGAGAGCCCATTAATTCAGATGATCGCGTGCTGCATTAGAAGATTCGGAAGATACTCTACGATATTCTCTTGAGACTTTGTGCATGTTGCCTTTGCAATTCCCTACCACCGAAATATCCTTATGGATAACTACACACACTTGCCAATCTTACATTCTATCCCATTGATCTTGTTATTACAAGATGCCCTGAACTGTTCTCCTTTTTATGAGAATCCTTTGAGCTTACTACCTTACAGTTCCTTGTCATCTGAATACCCCTACGGATAACTTTGTGCACCTATCGAGTATCCGCTCATCCCCAGTTGATTCATGCACTTCACAAAAGTCTTTGTAATACCATTCATTCTTGTGAAAATCCTCAACAGCCTATTGTTCTTGAATTTCTTGCTTGCTTGCATTATGGTTAATACCATAAGTCTAGTAATCTTATTGTCAGCCTTTGTCATTATCATTTTAAGTCCTTTGATATAATATGTTGTGAATGCTCGCAATCCTCAATCAGATCCTAGAATTCATCCTTCTGGCTCAGACGTCATTTTAACATGTGCTGAATCTCGATCAATCAAATCGCCATCGATTGTACCCCTAAGGCTGTTCTACCTATCCATCCCTAATCAGAGCATTGCTTCTGATCCCTTGTCATGGAATTCATAATTCCTTTGCAATTGAGCTTTGAGTTAGTCAGTTGTTTCTATAATATGATCTCCTTGCATTCTTGCTTCCTCTGGTTGAATGTTGATGCTCACATCAGATCCCTTGTGGACCACTGTGACGCCCTGAGACCGATGTGCCAGGTGTCTTCCAGTTATTTGTTGTTGTTGCCTTGTCATTGCTTGCGTGTAATGCATTCCATATCATGTCATCATGTGCATTTCATTTGCATATATGTTCATCTCATGCAACCGAGCATTTTCCCCGTTGCCCGTTTTGCAATCCGGCGCTCCTATGTCACCCGGTGTCCCTTTCTACTTCTTTTCGTGTGCGGGTGTTAAACGTTTTCGGATTGGACCGACACTTGTCATGCGGCCTTGGTTTACTACCGGTAGAGCGCCTGTCAAGTTTCATGCTATTTGGACTTCAGTTGATACTCCAATGGTTAACCGAGGGATGGAAAAGGCCTCGTGTGTGTTGCAGCCCAACACCCCTCCAAAGTGGCCCAAAACCCACCTAAATCTCCTCCATCACCTAGGCCATTCGATCACGATCGCGTGGCCGAAAACCTCACCTCATTTGGACTCTCCTAGCTCCCTCTACATATATATATGTGCATCTCCCCCGAAATCCAGGTCTAAACCTAGATCTTCCTCCTCCGCGCGCCGGACAAGTCCACTCCGTCGCCGGACATGTCCGCCGCCCTCCTCACCCCGGCCAATCGCCGGCCGCCACCTCAGCGTCGCCACCACCCGAGCCAATCATGGCTCGCCACCTGTTCGCGCCGCCTCCCACCACCGCGCCGGCCACCCGGGGCCCAGATCCGACCCGCCCCGGGGCTGAACTGGGCCGAACCAGGCTCTCTCTCCGCCGCCGCTCGCCTGACCGTAGCGCCCTCCCCGTCGGCCGCCTGCTCCTCCGCTCGCCACCGTCCTTGCCATCGCCTCCAACCGCTGCCCACCGCTGCGCCTCGCCGCCCGGCTCCCCTCGCGCGGCCTCGCCGGACCCGTCGCCAAGCGCCACCGCTCTTCGCCGCCCCTGTCAGATCCGGCGCAATCCGGCCAGAGATCCACCCCCGTGCCCGGATCCAGCCGGCCCCGAGCTCGCCTTCCTTTCCCTCGCCTCCCCGCCGCGCCATTGGAGCTCTGCGAGCTCGCCGAAGCCCAAGCTCGCCGCCGGGACCGTCTCGTCCTGGATCGACCTCGTCCACCCCGAGCCCTCCAACCAAACGGTGTCCCGCTTCGTCCAGATCTGGATCCCTCCGTCCCGCTTCTCCTCATCCCGGGTTGACTTTCCCCGAGAGGTTGAAATTCTTCTAAGTCCCCAGATCCCAGTAATTTTATGCATATTTCATCGCATCATAACTTCATCGCCGTTGCTCCGATTCATGCGTGTAGCATATCGAAATGTTCGTCTCTACAAGTACATCATTTCATCTCATTGCATCATTTTCATTTGAGCTCATCTAGATGCCCGAAATGCTGTTGGAAGAGGGCTATGTGATGATAGTTTTAGATCTGTTTCAGCAAATGCACTTTTATCATTTTTGCCATGATTAATGTGTGCATGCTATGATCCTGACCTCTACATGTGTTTTGAAGAATGCCATGCCATCTTTACAGGGGTGTATGCCATGTATTTTTTTGATCTTTGTGGTGACTGGCACAAGCATGCAAAGTAGCTTACTCAATGATGCTGATTTCAGGGACTTAGAATTTCACTAAGCCTTGCCCTGTCATTATTTTTATGCCATATGTTCATGTTGTTTCCTAGTGATCCGTGCCTCTTTTGAGCATGATCTGTAAGGATGTTTTGTAGATATTGTGGTGCTCTATCCATCCATGTATTTGTTGGCATTTATGGAGCACCCTAGATTGAGTCAATTGAGCTCTACTTTTGCTATAAAATGTTCCTGGCAGATTGTTAACATGTTTAGCAATTTTGCCAAGCTTGTTGTTGTTGATCCGTGCATGATATGTTGTTGTTCTTGCCATGTCTAACTTCTATGCCATGTATACTTGCTGTTTGTATGCTTAGTTTATCATGCAATGCCTCGTAGTGAGTGCATCGAGCTCGTAAACATGCCTACTTGATATCTGTTTTGCCATGCTCCAGTTTTTCACTAAGTCTGAATCTGTTTTATGTTTTTGCTATGTTCACATGCTTGCAATTGTATTGTCTGATCCCTTTTGGCTCATGTTCAGTAAGGGACTTTTGTTATATGCTTTGAGTAGCTTCATGCCATGCCTTGATTTGCCATGATATGTTCCTGTAGTATGTAGTTTTCGTGCTCTTAACATTGCTTCCTGATGTTAAATTCCTGACATGCTGTTAATTTCACTAAGTCTGGAACCTGTTATCTTTTGCACTTTTGTCATGCTTGTTTGAACCTGCTATTGATTGAATTAGCCATAACTCAGTGTTCATCTTTTGTCAAGCATCACGAGTGGATCCCTGCCATGTATTTTGTTGCTATGTTTGAGTGCTGTAGCATATTTATCTTGATGCATTTAGATGGCTACTTGTTGTTTACCGCAGACCGGTGCCATATTTGTTTTGCTTGTCATTTCCAAACCGTGCATCCGATTCCGGTGATCTTTATATCGATTTCAACTAAGATCAACTCACCTTTCCAGTGGAAATCTTGGATCTCCAAATTGAGGCCATGTTCAATCATTCCTTTCCAAAACTCGCATATGCATCACATATCGCATCCCGCATATCATACCATGTTTGCATCATGTTGGTTGTGCATTGCACGTGGTTGATTGTGTTCCTTTTGCAGGTTGTTCTTGCTTGGGTAGAACCGGGAGACGAGTTCGTGTTTGAGGACCCGTTGAGTACGTTTACGAGGTTCAAGCTTCCGTTCTTCTCTGAGAACTTTGCAGGCAAGATGACCATACCCTCGAAATCACTTCTTTCTTTGCTTGCTAGTTGCTCGCTCTATTGCTATGCTTATGCTACGATACCTAACACTTGCTTATCATGCCTCCCATATTTCCATGTCAAGCTTCTAACCCACTTTGTCCTAGCAAACCGTTGTTTGGCTATGTTACCGCTTTGCTCAGCCCCTCTTATAGTGTTGTTAGTTGTAGGGGAAGATTGGAGTTTGTTCCTTGTTGGAACATGTTTATTGTTGGGATACCGCAATATCTCTTATTTAATTAATGCATCTATATACTTGGTAAAGTGTGGAAGTCTCGGCCTTATGCCTGGTGTTTTGTTCCACTCTTGCCGCCCTAGTTTCAATCATATCAGTGTTATGTTCCCGGATTTTGCGTTCCTTACACGGTTGGGTTATAATGGGAACCCCTTGACAGTTCGCCTTGAATAAAACTCCTCCAGCAACGCCTAACCTTGGTTTTACCATTCGCCACCTAGCCTTTTTTCCCATGGGTTAGGCCAGCCCAAGGGTCATCTTTATTTTAACCCCCCCCCCCCGGGGGCCAGTGCTTGTCTAAGTGTTGGTCTGAAACAGAGCCACTTGCGGCGCCACCTCGGGGAAACTTGAGGGTTGGTTTTAGCTGTACGTAGTGTTCATCCGGTGTTGCCCTAAGAACGAGATATGTGCAGCTCCCATCAGGATGTCGGCGCATCGGGCGGTCTTGCTGGACTTGTTTTACCATTGTCGAGGATGTCTTGTAACCGGGATGCCGAGTCTGATCGGATTGTCTTGGGAGAAGGAATATCCTTCGTTGACCGTGAGAGCTTGTGATGGGCTAAGTTGGGACACCCCTGCAGGGATTTGAACTTTTGAAAGTCGTGCCCGCTGTTATGGGCAGATGGGAATTTGTTAATGTCCGGTTGTAGAAATCCTGTAACTTAACTTAATTAAAATGCATCAACTTCGTGTGTAGTCGTGATGGTCTCTTCTCAGCGGAGTCCGGAAAGTGAACACGGTGTTGGAGTTATGCTTGACGTAGGTTGTTCTAGGATCACTTCTTGATCATAGTTTCTCGACCATGCTTTTGCCTTCTCTTCTCTCTCTCTTTTGCGTATGTTAGCCACCATATATGCTAGTCGCTTGCTGTAGCTCCAGCTCATACCTTTTACCTTACCCATGAGCTTAAATAGTCTTGATCGCGAGGGTGTGAGATTGCTGAGCCCCCGTGACTCACAAATACGTCCAAAACCAGCTTGCAGGTGCCGTTGAACCGTGCAGGTGACGCAACCAAACTCAAGGAGGAGCTCGATGAAGATCGTGTTTGTTATGTTGTTCTGTTTTCAGTTGATCAGTAGTGAAGCCCAGTTGGGACGATCGGGGATCTGTGTAGCATTTGGGGTAGTCTTCTTTTATTTTGGGTTCCATAGTCAGACCTTGTGTGTAACTGGTTGATGTAATGCTTTATTCATGTATTGTTGTGAAGTGGCGATTGTAAGCCAACTATGTATCTCTTTCCCTTCTGTATTACATGGGTTGTGTGAAGATTACCCCGCTTGCGACATTGCTTTCAATGCGGTTATGCCTCTAAGTCGTGCTTTGACATGTGGGAGATATAGCCACATCGAGGGCGTTACAAGTTGGTAATCAGAGCCTTCCCCGACTTTAGGAGCCCCCTACTTAATCGAATCGTTGGCATTGTTGAGTCTAGAAAAATGTTTTGAGTCATTTAGGATTATATATATCGGAGAGTTAGAAATTCTTTTTACTCCTCAATCCCTTCGTCCCTCTGGTGAGGCATCCTGACGTAGAGTTTTGACTCTTCTCTTCTCAAATTTCACCCAAAAAAATTTAGGATCACATCGGTATCGTGGAATCGTTTCGATGGTTTTGTGACGAGAACATTGTTCTTGGTGCCTCCTGACATTTAGGGGTTGTGGAAGTGTCCCGGGAGTTGAGCTCCGAGGTGTTGTCGTCAAAATTTTATCGTTGCAATTCTGGAATACCTAAGTTTCGCCGACATCAAAAATCTCTTTTATGCAGTTGTTGGTGAGATAACCTCGACGCCACCCAGTACTGGGGCGGGAGTTCGGGAGTATTGCCATAACTCGTATAATGGATGCTTTTTGAAGGTTGAGGTAAATGATTTCCGAAGGTTTCTTGGTTATGTGTTGAAGGATGGATACATCTGGATGTAGGATTTGTTAGTTTTGGGTGAGATATTATGCTTCCCCTGTATCCCCAACACCTGATTGCATAACCAGAAAATTTCGGGAGTTTATAAGAGAATTCCAGTAGCCCTTAGGATATATTTCTGACAGATGTATGATATGAAATTGGGGTTTGACATCTAGTGGTCCGCCTATCCACGGTTGGTTTTACAGTGGTATTGTTGCATCTTAAAGAGTCCTTGGCTATGTTGACTCAGGGATGCTTCTTATGTGATGTGCACTGCCTTGTACATGATGGTGATGTACGATCGAGCCCGTGTAGGCCCCACCATGAAAACTTCGGACGGAATCTCTATCATATGTTTGTTCTGGCTTATTTTGTAAGCCAATCCTTTGTGTTGTTTCTGAGCTGTGGTATTCGAGTTGCTTCGAAGTCAAGAGTTGATTCCATACTTTTCCTAAATGGTGTTCTCATACTCCTATGCGAATACTAATCCTTCTTGATAATCGAGATTGTTATGCCAATCTTGTTCAACTATTGTGTCTCTCTTCAAGTGGATCCGATCACGTCAACATTCGCAAGATCAATTATCAGTTCTTCTCAATGTTGTTTGTTTCATTCGTCCCAAGCTGCCTTTATTTTTCCCGCCCGCCCACCCTTTTTCCTCAAGGACTAAGATGTCTTACTCAAGCATCCATCTTATGGATATGAAGTCTATGTTCCGTCAATATTGTTACCCGGTGGTTCTCGTGAAGATTCTCTACACGTTCATCATTCTTCATCTCCGGTGGTTTCAAGTCAAGCTTTCTTGATCATATCTTTTTTTCCTCATTTCAAATACCTCCTCATGCCGGTGCACCTCTCAATCTTCCACTTCTCACTATTCAATTGTTCCGGAGTGCTCAAGATATCTCGAAGATTCGTGTTTCTCCACTCTACATTCTTACAAGCTCTTTTGAGGATGTTATCTCATTCAAGTCGTTTAATTCAACCGGTGCAACCTCTCTTTTAAATCATTTCAACGGTGTTTCTTTTGAGCGGGCCCTAACCCACAGGTCTTTTTCCAGGATCTTACCTGACTCCTTATTTTCCCGGAGCTATCCTAAATTCTTTTCGAAGTTTGACGTAAGAATGATTCATCATCAGTCAAATGCCTTTCTCCAAGATCTCTCAAATTCTTTTCATCGTTGGGTCAACTTTTCCATTCTACTTTATTCCGGAGTATCTCAACAATTTGGTGGTGTTTCTCATCGTCATTCTTAGATTTTGAAGACCGAAGAAGAGTTTTTACCTCCATATCTTATCCGTTCTCTGAGAGATTCGTGGTTCTAGTTCGAGCCCATCCTCTCATAATTGTTTCCGATTGTCAGAATTCTTTTCACCTATCCGGAGCAATTCAAGAGTCTTCTCAGTTTGATTATCCGGAGTCCATCAATTCAGGTTTATTCATTCTCAGCTGTCAGTTATCATTATCCAATCTTACCGGTGCATCGTTCAAGTGATCTCTAATTAGTTCGTGATCCCTTCGTTCTCATGTATCTAGATTGTCTCAAGTATCTTCGTTCATTTCTCAATTCTTACCCAGTGATTCATCCCTTTACTTCGTTCTTTTTCAATTCTTATGGTGGTTCATTCAAGATCTCTCTTCCTTGGTTATCATATCAATTCATTCGTTCTTCCAAATCCTAACGGTGGTTCGTGGAAGACATTCTCAAGTTTATGTTATATCTCTGTTAATCTTTTCTACGAGAATAAGTAATATGCCGAATCCATTGATTGTCATCAATTTAATTGGTGAAGGATACGCATAACGTAATTCTTATTCGTGTTTCATCCAAGTGACCAATTCTTATTCTGGAGGTTCATAAAAATTCTTGAGTCCTCTCGTAATCTTTCTTTTCCCGGAGTTCCAAGCTCTCTCAACTATATCGTCGCGAAGATCCATCTAATCATTGCAAGGATTCAACTTGTGTTTTCAACTTCTCCTTCATTCTGTTTTGATCATCCTTTTGTTACTGGAGTTCTGCATGAAGGTTCTACATGATGGTTCATCAAGGATTTAATTCCTTTTCGAAGTGTTCATCGAGATTCTTTTCAGAGGAGCTCAAGTTTCCTTCATCTTGCAATCCGGAGTGCAATTCTTTCTTCTGTGTCATTATAGGTGGTATTATGTCATTCTTGATAATTTGAGCTCATGTTTCATGATTCACATGTTGTTAAGAATGAGGTATTTTAAATCCACCAATCTCTTCACTGGAATTATCTTGGGTTATATTTCACCTTAAGCCTTCCCTAAGGAGTGTTGCTATTTATGCTACTCATATATGATCCAAGTTCTTCATTTATCCTCCCGGTGAATAAGTTTTTTGTCCCCTTGTTCATATCAATCCAATTTTTCTTCCCGTGAGTGGCAGGTTGTCACCTCATTTTTTGAGATGTATTCCATAGGACCATATCAAGTTCATTCTTTTCGTTGTTAGTTTTCCAACTACTCTAGTTGAACTTTCCCCTAAAGATGATTTTCAAAATCATTTGAGGTAGAAGATATTGTTTTCTACTCCATTCATTCCATTCCTTCCTCTCATTTCTTCTGGAGGCGTTGTGATGTTTCTCTTTTCTCTCATCATCTCGGATGGTGTTCTTTTCGTGCTTACCCATTTAACCGGAGTATTGTGCCCCTTTGCTCAAGCTCTGTCATTTTATCAAGTCTTCCATCTCTTTTTAACCGGAGTGCTACCCGAATCGGTTCTTTCTTTTCCTCTTTCTTAACGGAGTGCTTTCAACTTGGTTCATCACCGTTGCTTTCTTTCTTTCAATTTGTGTAACCTTTTCAAGGTTATTTGGTTTCACTCGTTTGTCAAAGAAGCAACTTAGTTTTACCTCTTCTCTTTCTCTTCCGTTTTCCCTCCGGTGCCATTCAAGATCTCGCGACGAGATCCTCACGTAGTGGTGGAGTGTTGTGATGCCCCGAGACCGATGTGCCAGGTGTCTTCCAGTTATTCGCGGTTGTTGCCTTGTCATTGCTTGTGTGTCATGCATTCCATATCATGTCATCATGTGCATTTCATTTGCATACATGTTCATCTCATGCATCCGAGCATTTTCCCCGTTGTCAGTTTTGCAATCCGGCGCTCCTATGTCACCTGGTGTCCCTTTCTACTTCTTTTCGTGTGCGGGTGTTAAATGTTTTCGGATTGGACCCAAACTTGTCATGCAGCCTTGGTTTACTATCGGTAGACCGCCTGTCAAGTTTCGTGCCATTTGGACTTCGTTTGATACTCCAACAGTTAACCGAGGGACCGAAAAGGCCTCGTGTGTGTTGCAGCCCAACACCCCTCCAAAGTGACCCAAAACCCACCTAAACCTCCTCCATCACCTAGGACGTTCGATCACGATCGCGTGGCCGAAAACCGCACCTCACTTGGACTCTCCTAGCTCCCTCTATATATATATATATATATATATATATATATATATATATATATATATATATATATATATATATATATATATATATATGTGCATCTCCCCCGAAATCCGGGTCTAAACCTAGATCTTCCTCCTCCGCGCACCGGACATGTCCACTCCGCCGCCTGACATGTCCGCCGGCCACCTCACCCCGGCCAATCGCCGACTGCCACCTCAGCGTCGCCGCCGCCCGAGCCAATCGCGGCTCGCCACCTGTCCGCGCCGCCTCCCACCACCGCGCCGGCCACCTGGGACCCAGATCCGGCCCGCCCAGGGGCCGAACCGGGCCTCACCGGGCTCTCTCTCCGCCGCCGCTCGCCCGACCGCGGCGCCCTCCGCGTCGCCCGCCCGCTCCTCCGCTCGCTGCCGTCCTCGCCATCGCCGCCGACCGCCGCCCACCGCTGCACCTCGCCGCTCGGCGCCCCTCGCGCGGCCTCGCCGGACCCACCGCCAAGCACCGCCGCTCTTCGCCGCCCCTGCCGGATTCGGCGCGACCCGATCGGAAATCTACCCCTGTGCCCGAATCCAGCCGTCCCCGAGCTCGCTGTCCTTTCCCTCGCCTCCCCTCCGCGCCATTGGAGCTCCGCGAGCTCGCCGGAGCCTGAGCTCGCCGCTGGGACCGCCTTGTCCTGGATCAGCCTCGTCCACCCCGAGCCCACCAACCAAATGGTGTCCCGCTTCGTCCAGATCCGGATCCCTCCGTCCCGCTTCTCCTCGTCCCGGGTTGACTTTCCCCGAGAGGTCGAAATTCTTCTAAGTCCCCAGATCCCAGTAATTTTATGCATATTTCATCGCATCATAACTTCATCACTGTTGCTTCGATTAATGCATGTAGCATATCAAAATGTTCGCCTCGACGAGTACATCATTGCATCTCATTGCATCGTTTTCATTTGAGCTCATCTTGATGCCCGAAATGCTGTTGGAAGAGGGCTATGTGATGATAGTTTCAGATCTGTTTCAGCAAATGCACTTTTGTCATTTTTGCCATGATTAATGTGTGCACGCTTTGATCCTAAGCTCTACATGTGTTTTGAAGAATGCGATGCCATCTTTACAGGGGTGTATGCCATGTATTTTTGTGATCTTTGTGGTGACTAGCACAAGCATGCAAAGTAGCTTACTCAATGATGCTGATTTCAGGGACTTAGAATTTCACAAAGTCCTTGCCCTGTCATTATTTTTATGCCATATGTTCATGTTGTTTCCTAGTGATTTGTGCCTCTTTTGAGCATGATCAGTAAGGATGTTTTGTAGATATTGTGGTGCTCTATCCATCCATGCCTTTGTTGGCATTTATGGAGAACCCTAGCTTGAGTCAATTGAGCTCTACTTTTGCTATAAAATGTTCCTGGCAGATTGTTAACATGTTTAGCAATTTTGCCAAGCTTGTTGTTGTTGATCCGTGCATGCTATGTTGTTGTTCTTGCCATGTCTAACTTTTATGCCATGTCTACTTGCTGGTTGTATGCTTAGTTTATCATGCAATGCCTCGTAGTGATCTGTTTTGCCATGCTCCAGTTTTTCACTAAGTCTGAATCTGTTTTATGTTTTTGCTATGTTCACATGCTTGCAATTGTATAGTCTGATCCCTTTTGGCTCATGGTCAGTAAGGGACTTTTGTTATATGCTTTGAGTAGCTTCATGCCATGCCTTGCTTTGCGATGATATGTTCCTGTAGCATGTAGTTTTCGTGCTCTTAACATTGCTTCCTGATGTTAAATTCCTGACATGCTGTTAATTTCACTAAGTCTGAAACCTGTTATCTTTTGCACTTTTGCCATGCTTGTTTGAACCTGCTATTGATTGAATTAGCCGTAGCTCAGTGTTCATCTTTTGTCAAGCATCATGAGTGGATCCCTGCCATGTATTTTGTTGCTATGTTTGAGAGCTGTAGCATATTTATCTTGATGCATTTAGATGGCTACTTGCTGTTTACCGCAGACCGGTGCCATATTTGTTTTGCTTGTCATTTCCAAACCGTGCATCCGATTCCGGTGATCTTTATATCGATTTCAACTGAGATCAACTCACCTTTCCAGTGGAAATCTTGGATTTCCAAGTTGAGGCCATGTTCAATCATTCCTTTCCAAAACTCGCACATGCATCACATATCGCATCCCGCATATCATACCATGTTTGCATCATGTTGGTTGTGCATTGCACGTGGTTGATTGTGTTCCTTTTGCATGTTGTTCTTGCTTGGGTAGAGCCAGGAGACGAGTTCGTGTTAGAGGACCTGTTAAGTATGTTTACGAGGTTTAAGCTTCTGTTCTTCTCTCAGAACTTTGCAGGCAAGATGACCATACCCTTGAAATCACTTCTATCTTTGCTTGCTAGTTGCTCGCTCTATTGCTATGCTTATGCTACGATACCTACCACTTGCTTATCATGCCTCCCATATTGCCATGTCAAGCCTCTAACCCACTTTGTCCTAGCAAACCGTTATTTGGCTATGTTACCAATTTGCTCAGCCCCTCTTATAGCGTTGTTAGTTGCAGGTAAAGATTGGAGATTGTTCCTTGTTGGAACATGTTTATTGTTGGGATATCACAATATCTCTTATTTAATTGATGCATCTATATACTTGGTAAAGGGTGGAAGGCTCGGCCTTATGCCTGGTGTTTTGTTCCACTCTTGCTGCCCTAGTTTCCGTCATATCGGTGTTATGTTCCCGGATTTTGCGTTCCTTACACGGTTGGGTTATAATGGGAACCCCTTGACAGTTCACCTTGAATAAAACTCCTCCAGCAAGGCCCAACCATGGTTTACCATTCACCACCTAGCCTTTTTTCCTTGGGTTAGGCCAGCCCAAGGGTCATCTTTATTTTAACCACCCCCCCCCCCGCCCCTGGGCCAGTGCTTGTCTAAGTGTTGGTCTGAAACAGAGCCACTTGTGGCGCCACCTCGGGGAAACTTGAGGGATGGTTTTAGTTTACGTAGTGTTCACCCGGTGTTGCCCTAAGAACGAGATATGTGCAGCTTCCATCAGGATGTCGGTGCATCGGGCGGTCTTGCCGGACTTGTTTTACCATTGTCGAGGATGTCTTGTAACCGGGATGCCGAATCTGATCGGATTGTCTTGGGAGAAGGAATATCCTTCGTTGTCCGTGAGAGCTTGTGATGGGCTAAGTTGGGACACCCCTGCAGGGATTTGAACTTTCGAAAGCCGTGCCCGCAGTTATGGGCAGATGAGAATTTGTTAATGTCCGGTTGTAGAAAACCTGTAACTTAACTTAATTAAAATGCATCAAAAGCGTGTGTAGCCGTGATGGTCTCTTCTCGGCGGAGTCTGAGAAGTGAACACGGTGTTGGAGTTATGCTTGACGTAGGTTGTTCTAGGATCACTTCTTGATCATAGTTTCTTGACCGTGCTTTTGCCTTCTCTTCTCGCTCTCTTTTCCGTATGTTAGCCACCATATATGCTAGTCGCTTGCTGCAGCTCCACCTCATACCTTTTACCTTACCCATGAGCTTAAATAGTCTTGATCGCGAGGGTGTGAGATTGCTGAGTCCCCGTGACTCACATATACTTCTAAAACCAGCTTGCAGGTGCCGTTGAACCGTGCAGGTGACGCAACCAAGCTCAAGGAGGAGCTCGATGAAGATCGTATTCATTATGTTGTTCCATTTTGAGTTGATCAGTGGTGGAGCCCAGTTGGGACGATTGGGGATCTGTGTAGCATTTGGGGTAGTCTTCTTTTATTTTGGGTTCCGTAGTCGGACCTTGTGTGTAACTGGTTGATGTAATGCTTTATTCATGTATTGTTGTGAAGTGGCGATTGTAAGCCAACTATGTATCTCTTTCCCTTCTGTATTACATGGGTTGTGTGAAGATTACCTCACTTGCGACATTGCTTTCAATGCGGTTATGCCTCTAAGTCGTGCTTTGACACATGGGAGATATAGCCGCATCGAGGGCGTTACAACCACCAGAACCCTTTTTCGGATTTTATCCGACAACGTCCTTCATATTCAATAAGCTTGTGAGCCTTTCCTCGGATACATAATGCCTTTGGTAAATTGTATCCTCCACTTTATCAAGCATGCTCTACTACTGAGCTTATGTTATTGATTCTCGAAATTTATGATATATGTTCCTAAGATGCCCCGATGGGTTGAACCTATGCCTTCCCTAATCTGTGTGAACTCAAAAGTCATGCGGGTTATACTCTACTGGCTTTTCGTCAGATAAAATTTCAATACTACAGCTTCATCAAGAGCGAGAAGTAAAATGAAAGGTTATACATTGTAGAAGTGGGAGTCGACCTTGAACCTTGTGTTCATGCCCACGAACATGGTGTGGGACTTATCATGAAAGCTTCTTGCAAGAATATTTAATCATTTGAATATTCTTCCGGTATCGTAAATTGGATCCCTTGCAGTTATGGTCCCGACCATATTTCCTCCTTGATCCCATTTACTGGGTAAGTTACAATTACTTATCCTCTGCAAATCATTCCCCCGTCCAACCTCTACTCCGATTTACCTTCTAGCATTACACCTAGTACTTGATACTGGGAAGCTTTATACCCCATCACATCATTCCTAGCCTGATCGGCTATATTTTTATCATGTCAACTTTTTAACTGTGCTACCTGGTCCTTATGCCTGGAGCAACCTCCGATGATGAGCTAAGCTTACGTCGATCTTCCTCATCTTATCATTTCACCTCGAACAACAAGCTTGACTTTGACCTTGTGTCGAATCCGTGGTTCTCATAGCCTTTCACTTCTTCCTTCCTTTTCTGCTCGGTGACATCTTCATGAAATCTCTCGACAAATGTGTCGTGATCATCATCAACATTCTGAGCTTTTCCAGGATATCAATCGAATTCATGGTGAGAAATACAATCCTCTGCCTCGATGATTTATTTTATCATCACAAGATTCTTGCCTTCCCCAACAGAAACTTGTTCATATAATTTTGGAGATACATCCTTTTTGGCATGTTGATGGATTGTGGCTGAGCCCGTCGGCCACACCCTCATCTTTTCCCTGCTAAAATTGTATGACTTATTTTCTAAGTTGTTTCCCATGGATCCTTGGTGTATCCAAAGTCCGACCTTTGTTTGAAACCATGTCAATGCTATCTCGAAGCATGTCTGTGGTAATCCGATCTCCAATAAGAACATTTGAAGCAAGATACTAAATTTTCTTTATCAATTATCCAAACACCGTTGTATGGGTAATGTCATGAAATTTCTTTCCCTCTACCTAATTGATTATCTACTTACTATCCTGTCATGGATATCATCCTCTGCTTGTCCTTGGGAAGGATATACTCCTGATAATTGTGTTTAAACACATTTTACTTTCCATTGTTCTGATTAATATACTAATCATATTTTCCTTTCCATTCTTTTGTTTAACCTTTCCGGTAAACTAACTTATCTCAGTAGAGATAATTTCATGCTTAGGTAAGCACCTCAATGTACAACTCTGTCAATAAAGACCCTGTTACTATTGTTGATGACATTTCGGTAGCAACCAATGGACGAGAACTTTGCCTAACGGCCCGCCTCATTCAACGAGCAGGAAAATGGTTCTCTTCGTCCCTCTCCCTTGGTACCGACGTTGTTGCCGACATAACTGACAGGCTACCCTCTGACATGCCTTGCTATCATGACTGTGCAAGATGTCATCGCTCCTTCTATTTTAACCCACATGGTGGGCCCATAACCCATTGTTCCACGGGATCGAAACCTGACTCATGTACATCCTTGATTCTGAAGTATCCTTATTCACTTTCCTTTGTATGTAATTCATGAGCCACCTTCCTAGTGATCTATTCTAGTATCAGACGTAATAATTTTTGTTGTTGTTGTTGCTCTGAACCCCCTTTCACCTTTTGATTAGGCATCGAATGATTGCCAGCCCATTAAAACTTCTCATGGTACCTTCATACTTTGCTCTCGATGTTTTATTAAGTTTCAACTCGAGAGATACTTTTGCCTCATTCCCTGAATTGTTCATCGGATAATTAACCCTATAAGGGTCAGTTCTCCCGAAGTTACTCTTTAATTCCTTACTTAAATCTCGGGATGAGATTTCTTGTAGTGGAGGAGACTTGTAACATCCCCACCATCACACTACAGTAATCTCCCCCTAATAACGGTCATGTCATCATGATCATCATGCCAAAATGCCACTTGTCCAAAATCTGCTTCAAATTCAAATTCAAATTACATGTCAAATATTTGCTTCTTCTTTCATGCAATCAAAATAGTTCACAATATGACAAATATTCTCTAAGTATTTTTCATGTTAAAACCAAAATCTTTGGAGTTCCCAAATGGCCTCTGGAAATTAATTAGTGTTCCAGCAGCATTTAAATATGCCTTTCCCAATTTCCAAAATTGTAGACAATTCCTCTTGCCTCCAAACTATTTGTGGCAATACCTAAAAATGTGGAGGAATTAATGGGACAAGTCCCATATTTTTCCTAAATCCTTTGGATGCTCAAAAAAATCATTCCTCTCTCTTTTTTAATTTAAAAAGAAAAGAAAAAGAAAAGAGTAAGAGCACAGGCCACTGTGCACTGGGCCAAGTGCATAGTGCCTGGCCCGAGCCTCGGCCCACTTCAGCTTGTCCGGCCCAGCCCCTCCCCGGCTCGCCTTCTCCCCCTGTTCCGCCGACCAGGGACGCAACAGGGGCGAGCCCCGCCGGACCGCCTCGACGGCGACTAGCCGGAGAGGATAAGGTCGACCCCTCCCCTTGACGCCTTGGCCTCCTCTCCACCTACCTCCACTCCCCTCTCTCGCCTCCCAGATCCACGCGCTCCTTCCCCTCTCTGTCTTGCTCGCCCGCCTCACCTGAGCGCCGTCGCCGCCGTCCCACCTCGCATCACCGCGGCGACCGCCTCCCTCGTGCTCCACTGACGTAACCAGCCGCTCCGCCGCGCTCCGCCATGTCGACTACGGCCACGAATGCGAGCCGACGAGCCCCACCGCCCGGATCTGCGCCTTCTTCTTCCTCCTCAGGTCACCGGCGATCTCCTTCGACTCCGGCCACCCCCTCTGCACTCTCGTTCACTCATGGGGCCTCCTTGCGCCCGCACAGTGAGCACCGCACGTCCTCCCCCTGCCCCTCCTTGTTCTGTTGCGTGTAATGTCGCCGCCATGGACGGCGGAGCTCAGCTCCGCCGTGCCGCTCATCGTCGTCGTTTCCGTCGAAGCCATGGTCGTCCGAGCGCGGGAACATGCTCAGCGTATCCCCGCAGTTCGAACGCGCCCCACTGCCCCGCTAGCCGAACCCTCTAGCTTCGTCTTCAACCGCGGCCGAACACCGGCGTCCACCACTCTCGCCGCCGGCGACGTTGCGGCCATCCTCGAGTCCAACTGGTCGAACACACCTAGCCGCACCTCTCCCCGTGCCCTGTAGCGCGATCCCCATCCGCGCCCGAACCCCACCGCCACCTCCACTCATCCCTGGCGCAGTTCCGGCCAGCTGCGAGCCCAACCGACCACACCACGTGACGCGGTGTTGTGCCCTTGCTCGAACGCAAGCAAAACCGCGCGAAACGGTGCCCCGTAGCCTTTTCCCGAGCATCGCCGGCGAGCTCGCCGCCGCGGGAGGCCATTGGAGCAACTCCGGCGCCAGCCAGCTGCGTGGCCCGGCGGGCCCCACCCCAGAGTCACTGCTAGTGGGCCCAGGTGGCCCAGTTGACTGGGTTGACCCAGTCAACTGCTGACTGGGCTTCCCAGTGAGGCTGACATGTGGGCCCCACTTGTTTAAAACATTGTATAAATAAATAAATCTATTAATTAGTTTTAATTGTTAGTTAGTCACTGACACCAGGGGCCCACCCCTCTAATTAGATGTTAGTTTAGTTTAAATTACTATTAGACTAACAGAGGCTGACATGTGGGTCCCACTGGACCCACACGTCAGGTTTGACCCTGGTCAGCGAGTCTGTTGACTGTTGACATAATCCCCGCGCAATGTTGACGTCATAATGAATTTCTGTTAATTTAAATAATTCCAGAAAATGTATAAATCTTTGAAAATTAATAGAAAATAAACCGTAGCTCGGATCGAAAAACTTTATATATGGAAGTTGCTCAGAACGACGAGACAAATCTAAATACGCGGTCCGTTCATCTGTCACATGCCCCTAGCATGCTGAACATGGAACATTCCCCCTCTGGTCCTCTGTCTAACACAGGTCTGGAACTGGGAAAACATTCCCGGTTGACTTCCCCTTTCACCGGTATCGTGTAGCAACGCGTTAGAACACGTCTAGCTCTGTCTGTTGTCCTGGTATGCACTTGCTTGCTATGTATTTACTATTTCTCCCCCCTCTTCTCTTCGGTAGGCCCCATGACGATGCTGATGCCCCTGTGACCGAAGACCCCTCCTTCTCGTCTGACCGACCAGGCAAGCAAACCCTCCTTGAGCATTTCGATATTGCCCATTTCTTTCCCTCTCATGCTTGCATTAGAACTGTTACTGCTTTCTGTATGATCCTACTCTGATGCATAGCCTGTTGTTGGTACCTGCTTTCATACCATACCTGCTTATCCTAAACTACTTAGTATAGGTTGGTTAGAGATCTATCAGTGACCCCACCTTGTCCCAGTGGCCCTGCTTTATATTCGATGACTCGATCAACATGATCGACGTCCAGGCCCCGACACCGCACATCACCCCGTCCCCCTAGTTGAATGACTCTGCAGAGTTACCATCGAGTGCCGAGGGTGGAACCTCTTACATCACCCCTGATGGGACCTCTATAGTGTAGCTATACGGTCGAGGTCATCGAGGGTGATTTCCTCCTTAACCACTTCTGTTACGGCTCTGTCGTGCAACCCCTCAAGTGTGAACCTCGAGGGTGGATCCTCTTACGTTCACCTTGATGATAACATCAAGTGGAATTCACCGGGGTGATTCCTCGGGTTTTCCCCCTTGGTGTTAAACACATAGTTACTATGGTTACTATGACTTTACATTGAGCCATGTTACTAAAGACGGGTCGGCCCTGAGGGGTACCCGCGCGAGCTTAATAGCGAGTGATGTGGAGTCGGGTTGACGTGGAAGGTGCCCGCGAGATACTTGCGAGGCGTGACCGGGCATTCTTAGCCCTTGCCGCAAGGACTCGAGACGGGGCGACGGGGTCACATCTTTCGTGAGTCTCTGCTTGTGACCGCACTGCCAATGCACTAACGGTTTGGATATTTGATCCGAGGGGCCTCTGGCCTAAAAGCACTAACCATCACGTGGGCATAGTATGGGCGTTCTACGTCGTATGCATCAGCCGAAGCTTAATAGACGTCTTGCGATTGAGCGAGACTGGTAAGCTCCTGCCTTTTTAAGGAGGTAGCTAGGTCTGCTCATCAGCCGCCCACGCAACATGCAGGAGTTCCCGGGGCGATGGCCCAAGACCCCTGGGGGCATAGGTTTAGTCCGGCGTGCTTGACCACTCTATTAAGCCTAGGTCGGGTTGCGGTGTATTGTTTGGCCGAGGCCGGGCATGACCCAGGAAAGTGTGCCCGGTCGGAGTTAATCGAGCGTGGTGGGTAAGTTGGTGCACCCCTGTAGGGAACAAAACATCTATCGATAGCTTGTCCTATGGTAACGTACACTTGGAGTTGTATCCCGATCGGTACAACTAGAACTGGATACTTGTGATGAGAAATGGATGGTGATGAGAAATGGATTGTGATGAGAAATGGATAGTATGGCTCTGGGATTGCTTTGTCGCTGGGAGTCGAGAAAGGATCTCTGGCCGAGGTTGATAACACTACTACTACTTCACATTATGTTGATCTGTACTCTTCTATATGCTGCAAGATGCTTGAAGATGGTTGAAGATGCTAGTCTTCGATAGGCTAGGCTTTCCCCTTCCCTTCTGGCATTCTATAGTTTAGTCCACAGATACAACCCATTCCTTTGATACAGATGCATACTTAGTTTAGTTCTGATGTAAGTCTTGTGAGTACATTGGATGAGTACTCGTGGTTGCTTTGCTACCTCATTTTCTCCCATACCCGATTGTTGCGACCAGATGATGGATCCCAGGAGCCAGACGACACCACTGATGACTACTACTACCCCGAGGGTTCCTACTACTACGTGACGGCTGCTGATGACCTGGAGTAGTTAGGAGGCTCCCAGGTAGGAGGCCTGGCCTTTTCGGTCATTGTTGCTTTTGTGATAGCCTTCTTAAGGCAAAACTTGTTTAACTCATGTTTGTACTCAGACATTGTTGCTTCCACTGACTCTTGTATATTTGAGCTTATGTATTCGAGCCCTCGATGCCCCTGGCTTGTAATATAAAGCTTATATTATTTTATTTTGTGTCTAGAGTTGTGTTGTGATATCTTCCCGTGAGTCCTTGATCTTGATCGTACACTTTTGCGTGTATGATTAGGGTACGATTGAATCGAGGGCGTCACATATCTACCTCTCAACACGGGCATGAGTCTGAAATACCAATTTCAGCTCTTGGAACATCTCATATGCTCCATGGCGTTCAAAACATTTTTGAAGTCCCGGTTCTAAGCCGTAAATCATGGCGCACTAAACTATCAAGTAGTCATCATATCGAGCTTGCCAAACGTTCATAATGTTTGCATCTGCTCCTACAACAGGTCTGTCACCTAGCGGTGCATCAAGGACATAATTCTTCTGTGCTGTAATGAGGATAATCCTCATATCACGGACCCAGTCTGCATCATTGCTACTATCATCTTTCAACTTAGTTTTCCCTAGGAACATATCAAAAATATATGGGAGCTATATCGTGAGCTATTGATGTACAACATAGATATGCAAAACTATAAGACTAAGTTCATGATAAATTAAGTTCAATTAATCATATCACTAAAGAACTCCCACTTAAATAGACATCCCTCAAGTCTTCTAAGTGATACGTGATCCAAATAAACTAACCCATGTCTGATCATTATGTGAGATAGGGTAGTCATCAATGGTGAACATCTTTATAGT
This sequence comes from Triticum aestivum, assembly GCF_018294505.1. Classification (NCBI taxonomy): domain Eukaryota; kingdom Viridiplantae; phylum Streptophyta; class Magnoliopsida; order Poales; family Poaceae; genus Triticum; species Triticum aestivum. The sequence continues at coordinate 522,418,684 of NC_057812.1, forward strand.
TGATCATATCTACTATATGATTCACGTTTGACCTTTCGGTCTCCAGTGTTCCGAGGCCATGTCTGTACATGCTAGGATCATCAATTTTAACCCAAGTATTCTGCATGTGCAAAATTGTCTTGCACCCATTGTATGTGAACGTAGAGTCTATCACACCTGATCATCACATGGTGTCTCAACACGATGAACTAGAGCAATGGTGCATGCTCATGGAGAAAACTTTTACCTTGAAATTTAGTGAAGGGATCATCTCATAATGCTACCACTTTACTATGCAAAATAAGATGCATAAACGATAAACATCACATGCAATCAAAATATGTGACATGATATGGCCATCATCATCTTGTGCTTTTGATCTCCGTTGTCACTGGCTTGACACCTTGATCTCAATCGTAGCGTCATGGTCGTCTCACCAACTATTGCTTCTACAACTATCGCTAACGCATAGTGATAAAGTAAATCAATTACATGGTGTTTGCATTTCATACAATAAAGCGACAACCATAAGGCTCCTGCCGGTAGCCGATTGATAGCGGCTTGAAGCTACGTCGGTATTTCCCCAAAGAGGAAGGGATGATGCAGCACAACAATGGTAGGTATTTCCCTCAGTGATGAAACCAAGATTATCGAACTAGTAGGAGAACCAAGCAACCACACATAAACAACACCTGCACACAAATAACAAATACTCGCAACCCGGCGTATTAAAGGGGATCCCTTTCGGGTAACGACGCCAATTGGCAAACGAGCGTGAATAAATTGTAGTAGTTTGATAGATCGAACGCCAAATGAAATAAATAAGAATAAATTGCAGCAAGGTAATTTTGTATTTTTGGGTTTAATAGATCTGAAAATAAAAGGCAAATAAAATAGATCGCAAAGGCAAAGAATATGAGAAAGAAACCCGGGGGGCGTAGGTTTCACTAGTGGGTTCTCTCAAGAAAAATAGCAAACGGTGGGTAAACGAATTACTGTTCGGCAATTGATAGAACTTCAAATAATCATGATGATATCCAGGCAATGATCATTATATAGTCATCACGTCCAAGATTAGTGGACCGACTCCTGCCTGCATCTACTACTAGTACTCCACACATCAACTGCTATCCAGCATGCATCTAGTGTATTAAGTTCATGGAGAAACGGAGTAATGCAATAAGAACGATGACATGATGTAGACAAGATCTATTTATGTACAAATAGACCCTGTTGTTTTATCCTTAGTAGCAATGATACATACGTGTCGGTTCCCCTTCTGTCACTGGGATCAAGCATCGTAAGATCAAACCCACTACAAAGCACCTCTTCCCATTACAAGATAGATCAAGTTGGCCAAGCGAAACCCAAATATCGGAGAAGAAATACGAGGCTATAAGCAATCATGCATAAAAGAGATCAAAGAAACTCAAATAACTTTCATGGATAAAAAGAGATATATCTGATCATAAACTCAAAGTTCATCAGATCCCAACAAACACACCGCAAAGGAGTTACATAATATGGATCTCCAAGAAACCATTGTATTGAGAATCAAATGAGAGAGAGAGGAAGACATCTAGCTACTAACTACAAACCAGAAGACATCTAGAAATCATCGGAGAGGCACCAATGGAAGTGGTGAACTGTAGCGACCCGACCTCAAACGGTCAAGTCTCTGTGCTTCAGTGTCATCCCTGGATCGGTAATGCTGTCACACACAGTACTCAAGCATTTATAAAAAAGTAGCAATCACACACTTATTACATCGAATGTCTCAAAAGAGAACTTATTACAATAAATATGGCTTAAAGCCATCTAATACAATAACAGCGGAAGGCTTGGAAGATAACGTGAGTCCATTAACTCCAACTGCATAGCTGAGCTGCACGGCAACGACCTAACAAACCTTACTCCTTGTCTGAAAAGTCTGCAACATAATACGTTGCAGCCTGAAAACGGGTCAGCACATGGAATATGCTGGCAAAGTAACACAGTAGAGCAAGAACAGAATAATGCTATCACTACATGCATATTTGGCTGGTGGAAAGCTCTATGGTTATGGTTTTTGTGAAAAGCCAATTTTTCCCTACAACAAAGGAATAGATTTTATTTAACTATCATGGTAGTTGAAACATAATTGAGAAGGTTCCTCCAACTCAATCCCAATTAAAGTAATTAACAACCCAACAATATTATTTTAGAGTGATGAGATACTTATGATACTCCAAGTACTAGATACTCAAGATGTCCATAACCGGGGACACGGCTAAACATGATTAGTTTATACACTCTGCAGAGGTTTGCGCACTTTTCCCCACAAGACTCGATCTCCTCTGTTGGATTTCTCGCACTTCATTGTGTTTGAGAAATGGATGACCAAGACACAGTCTTTCAGAAGCATTAACCCCTTACTCCGGGCAGGCCATACCAACCTACATCCCTCTACCTGCTGATCCACCTCTTCGGGAGCTTCACGCAACTTACTCAACTTTGCTAGAGCCCATAATAGCTTGTGGCTGCACATGGAAGTTTCTAGCATGAAAATATCTCAGTTCCCTTTGAGCCTGGGTGGCGGACCATAGGATTATCACACGAGTACTCCGGGATATCCTAGGACAACATTGGATTCCCCAGGTGCCCAACAAACAATCCACCCAGATGTGTATTCAAGTTGCCACCTTAAGTTGAACCATTAATTAACAATCTCACATCTATCATGGATTTCACTCACCCAAACCACGTCTACGAGCATATCATAGCAAGATAAGCAATACATAGAAGTAACTCCCAAGGGTTGAATATAACAGGGTAATAGGTTCTACCTCATCAACTACTTCCCAACCCACATGTTAATCACATCCTAACCATGCAATGTTTGAGGATTGGAACTAATGCATAAAAACTGGGTCATAGAATGGTATGATCAAAGTGTTACTTGCCTTGCTGATGATCCGCAAAACCTAGGGATTCATAGTAGGACGCTTCGCACTCCGGGTGTTCTATCGCAAACAAACAATAGCATACATAAGCAATCAAGCAAGGAAAACACGGGTAAATCTCAAATAAGAAGATCTAACGAGAAATTTCAACTTAAGAACTCCGGTTTGCGAAAAGAATCAAATCAAACGGAGCAACGAAACTCAAACTGTGAAAGAAAAAAGATCCATTCACTAATCTAGGCTAAGGTAAAATTTTACAGTACCAAAATCATGTTTAAGTTGATTAAACGGAAGGAGGGTTTCGAGATGAAGATCTAGGCGCTTGAATCGCCTGATTCCGATAAACGAGCGAAAAGACAAACTGAAATGGAAATCGAATCACAAATCACGATTGAAAAATAATCGCAGAAAATCTGAGAAAAAGAAAACTGACGAACAGGCTAACGAATGAATGTTTGTTGTCTGCGGCTAACGAGTGAACACCTTTTGTTAGAACGAACGTACGGATGAACGTCCGCAAAGTAACTAAACCAAGAAAAACCGGCGAACCGATTTAAAAAAATGATCTAGGGTTTCTAAAAAAACGGATCAGTTTTCTAGAGAAAACCGGCGGCGGCGGCGTATACCTCCAGCTCTGGCGGCTTCCGCGGCGGGGCGGCGAGGTGCAGCGGCAGTGGCGGGGCATCGGCAGCGGCGAGCGGCGGCGGCGGCGTGTGGCGCAGGCTCCGAGCGGCAGGTAGCTTCGGGGCTCCAAGGGGGGCCCCGGGTGCGGCATATAAGGGGGAGGGGGTGCGTGGCTTGGGGAAGGGGCGGGGCATGTGGCCGAGTCAGCCACGGCGTGTGGCAGCAGCGGGCGCGGTCTCCAGGTGGGCGACGGCGCCGCGGGGAGTTGGGCTGGCGGCATGGCTCGGCTGGGCTTCGGCCCAGTCGGGCGCTGCGTTTTTTTTAAACTTCACCGGAACTAAATAAATCCTAGAAAATAAAATATAAATTTAAAAATGCCAAAACAAATTTTCACTGTCTAAATAAAATATTTAGAACAAGATGAACATTTTCTTGGCCCTAAAATGCAACTTTGAAAAACGTGCAATTTTTCTAATTCAAATAAAATAGCAATAAACTCCGAATAAAATCATATATTTGATTTCAATATTTTTCCTCCAATATTTCATTTATTTTGGAGAAGTCATATTATCTCCTCTCATATATATTTTTAATATGAAATATTTTCCGAGATATTTGATAAAACTAATTGAAACCAAAATTCCTCGTTTCAATATTTGATAAAACTCAAATATGAAAACAGGGATATCCCCAACTCTCTCTAAGGGTCCTTGAGTTGCTTAGGATTTTGAAGACTCGCGAAACGAAATGTAGTAAATTATGATATGCATGGATGATCTATGTATAACATTCCAAATTGCAAATTTGGGATGTTACAAACCTACCCCCCTTAAGATGAATCTCGCCCTCGAGATTAGGGTTGGCTAGAGAATAGGTGTGGGTGGTCTTTGCAAAGATCATCCTCTCGTTCCCAGGTGGCTTCATCCTCGGTATGGTGGCTCCACTGAACTTTGCAAAACTTGATAACCTTGCTGCGGGTGACTCGGCTGGCAAATTCAAGAATCCTGACTGGCTTCTCCTAATAGGTCAAATCACTGTCCAACTAAATCGCCTCCAAGGGTACTGTATCTCTTAGCTGTATATCATCCATCTCAGCATGACACTTCTTGACAGTCCTTCAGGTAACTCCAACTAGTAGGAAACTTCTCCCATACGTTCCAAAATTCGATATGGTCCTACAAATCTCGGGGCTAACTTTCCCTTAACTCCAAAATGTTTCACTCCCCGCAGGGGTGACACTCGCAGATATGCTCTGTCTCTAATTTCATAGGTTATTTCCTTGTGTTTCGAATCTGCATAACTCTTCTGCCTGGACTGAGCTACCTTCAGTCTATCTCGGATCAGCTTAACCTTTTTTGCAGACTCCTTGATCAAATCTGGTCCAAACAATTGTCGATCTCCAATTTCATCCCACATCAACGGTGTTCTGCACCTTCGTCCATACAGGGCTTCGAACGGTGCCATCTTCAAACTGGCTTGATAGCTATTGTTGTATGAGAACTCCGCGTAAGGCAAATTGTCATCCCAACTAGATCCATAATCTAGTGCACAGGCCATCAACATGTCCTCCAGAATCTGGTTGACTCTCTCTGTGTCCATCGGTCTGCGGGTGGAATGTTGTACTGAACTCCAACCTTGTCCCCAAAGTTTGGTGAAGCTGATGCCAAAACTTTGAAGTAAATTGTGTTCCTCTATATGATACGATGGTCCTTGGAACTCCATGCAGACATACGATCCTGGTCATATATATTTTGGCCAACTTTGCACTTGTATAGGTGGTTTTCATCAGGATAAAGTGAGCTACTTTGGTCAAGCAATCAACTACTACCCATATAGAATCATATCCTGATTTGGTCCTGGGCAATCCGGTGATGAAATCCATGCCAAGTTTATCCCACTTACATTCAGGTATCAGCATCGGCTATAACAATCCTGCCGGCTTTTGATGCTCTGCCTTCACTCTTTGACACACATCGCATACGGCTACATACTCGGCAATATCCTTCTTCATACCAGTCCACCAGAAATGTTCCTTCAAATCCAAATACATCTTGGTGTTTCCGGGGTGTATCGAGTATGGTGAGTCATGAGCCTCCTGAAGTATTAACTTCCTGATCTCTGTGTTATTGGGCACATAAACACGGTCCTCAAACCATAAGGTGTCGTTCTCATCCTCACAAAAACCTGTGGCCTTTCCTTCGCTCATTCTCTCTTTTATCTCGGCAATCTCTTTGTCATCCTTCTGAGCTTCTCGAATCTTTCCTAACAACGTAGACTGAACCTCCATTGTTGCAACAAAACCTCTAGGAACAATCTCCAATAGAAGTTCCCTGAGATCCTCTGCTAACTCCTTTGGCAATCCCGCGCTCACTAGGGTATTAGCATAACTCTTCCGACTCAAAGCGTCGGCTACGACATTGGCCTTGCCTGGATGATAGTGAAGCTTCATGTCATAATCCTTTATAAGCTCCAACCATCTCCTCTGACTAAGGTTCAGCTCCTTGTGTGCGAAAATGTACTTCAAACTCTTATGATCCGTGTACACATCACAACGGTTTCCAATAAGGTAATGTCTCCATGTCTTCAACGCATGCACTACGGCAGCCAACTCCAAATCATGTGTGGCATAACTCAATTTGTGTGGTTTTAGTTGTCGTGAGGCATACGAAACAACTCTTCCATCCTGCATAAGCACACTTCCAAGTCCTAGGCGAGAGGCATCACAATACACTTGAAACTCCTTGCGTATATCCGTTAGAATTAGCACTAGGGCTGTAGTCAAACATTTCTTTAACTCCTGAAAACTCACCTCACATTATTCTGTCCATTTAAATTTGGTATCCTTCTTAAATAACTCCGTCATTGGCTTCGCAATTTTGGAAAAATTCTCGATGAATCTCCGATACTATCCTGCGAGTCCAAGAAAACTGCTGATCTCGCTAACTGAAGTGGGTGCCAACCATTCAGTGACTGACAAAACCTTAGTGGGATCTACTGCTACACCTTCTCCTGATATAACATGTCCAAGGAATCCGACTTCCTTCAGCCAAAACTCGCATTTGCTGAACTTGGCATACAACTGATGTTCCCTGAGTTTCTCGAGAACTAAACACAAATGCTCTTCGTGCTCCTCCTCGTTCTTCGACTATACCATTATATCATCAATGAACACCACAACAAACTTATCCAAATATTCCATGAACACTTTGTTCATCATGCTCATGAAGTAGGCAGGGGCGTTAGTCAGTCCAAATGACATGACCGTATATTCATACAACCCATACCGTGTGGTGAATGCTGTCTTTGGTATATCCTTCTCTCGTCTCTTCAGCTGGTGATATCCAGATCACAGATCGATCTTTGAAAACACCTTGGCTCCTTGCAGCTGGTCAAACAAATCATTGATCATCGGCAGTGGGTATTTGTTCTTGATCGTCACCTCATTTAACGCACGATAATCAACAACCATTCTTAGAGACTTATCCTTCTTCTCGACCAAAAGAACTGGGCTCCCCATGGTGATGAGCTCCGTCGAATGTAACCTTTCTCCAATAACTCCTTGATCTGTTTCTTAATCTCCTCCAGATCATTTGCGGGCATCCGATATGGTCGCTTCGATATAGGCCATGTACCTGACAATAGTTCTATCGAAAACTCGATGTCTCGATACGGTGGCATGCCTGGTAACTCCTCTAGAAAAACATCCAGGTAATACTTGACTACAGGCACTTCCTCCTAAACAATTCTCGTGAGGGTATTCACTTGGCTACTCCTTGGCGCGTGCCTAGATACATACTTGATCCTTTTTCCCTCAGGGGTGGTGAGACAAATTGACTTACTAACACAGTCAATGCTTCCTCCATACTTTGACATCCAGTCCATGCCTAATATCACATCCAATCCTTGTGACTCCAAGAGTATTAGGTCGGACGGAAAAACATGGCTACCAATGGTTAAGGGTATCTGGTCGCACAATCGATTAGCCATATACTCTACTCCAGGTGAACTTACTAACAGAGGGGTCCTAAGGGTTTGGGTTGGTAATTTAAGCTTATCCACAAATTCCCTTGATATGTATGAATGTGATGCACCAGTATCAAAAAGAACAAGGGCGGTAAAAAACTTAACCAAAAACTTACCAATAACTGCGTCTAGCTGCTCTTCAACCGCCTCCATGTTGACGTGGTTCACTTGTCCTTTGTTGAATGGATTGGGCTTCTTTCCAGTGCTCCCATTGTTGTTTCCAATCTTCGCTTCAGGGCACTCCATGGCATAATGTACAGTCTTCCCGCACTTGAAACAAGTAACATGGCTTAGGTATCTCTTGGCGGGCGTGGCTGGATTGGAACGGTTCTGATTGTTGCTTGCTCCATTCCCATTCCCATTCCTTGGGCCAGTATGATTATGGTTACTTCCTCCATTGTGGGTGTGGCCTCCATGGTTATGAACAAGTCCTCCTGTGTTTGGGGTTAGGCAAGGTTTCTGTTGAGCTCCTGAATTATACCTTCTTTGTCCATATTTCCTCTTACGGCTCTCGATCTGTTGCTGCTTCCCTTCAATCATAAGAGCCTTATCTACCAACTCCCAGTAGTTGTTGAATGTTGCCACCATCAACTACATGCTCATATCATCATTCAGCCCTTCCATAAACTTCTCCTGCTTTGTGGCATCTGTGGCCACATCATCAGGGGCATGGCGAGATAACTTGCTCAACTCATCCGCGTACTGAGCCACAGTATGGTTCCCCTGGCGTAAGTTGCGAAACTCACGCTTCTTCATACTCATAGCTCCAGTTGAGGCATGGGCTATACAGAAAGCTTGCTGAAACTGGTCCCATGTAACAGTGGCTATAGGGTAGGTGGCAGTGTAATTCTCCCACCATGACGCTACTGGTCCATCCAACTGATGTGCGGCGAAACGCACCTTCTCAACATCTATACATCCTGCAGTGGTTAACTCCCTTCCAATCCTGCGGAGCCAATCATCTGCCACTATCGTCTCGGTGCTACTAGAGAACACCGACGGCTGCAACCTCAAAAAACGGGCTAAGTTATCAACTGGTGGTGGTGGCAGTGGATTGTTGTTGTTCTTGTTGCCTTGATTCTGAACTAACAACTGCATCAGGGTATTCTGCTGCTGGATCAACTGAGTGGGCTCCGGTGGGAAAGTAAATCCAGGGTCACGTCTCGGAGGCATATGATGGGTTTAGAGGGGAGAGATTAGAATAGAATGAGGTCTAATGAGAAAACACTACCCATATGCACATGATACAAATAGAATCATTTCACTCAAACAATCAAGCAAGGGCATACAATCGATCTAACTATCGTTACAAAAGTGCTCAGACTATACTATATACATGGTGGAATACTACTACTAATGTGGTGGTCTACTAAAAATATTCTTCGGTTGATGACTCCATGATGTCTGCTCTAGCTTCATCTTCATAGTCATCATCACTATCATCGGGGTCCGTGTCGGTATTGTCAATGATAATGTAGTCCTCCAGGCGAATCTCCTTGGGTTCTTCGTCTTCTCCTCCTGGTGCGAGGTCTCCCATGAATACTCCTAGCTTCCTTTCCAGATCGTCATTCTTCTCCACTAATACGATGATTTCCTCCTCATAATCTTCACGTGTAGCCTTAAGTTCTTCCTCCGGTTCCGTGATTCTAGTCATCGCCTTCTTCAGGTCTATCATTCCTGCGCACATCCGGTTCTCCTTGTGACGAATGTGTTGGTTTAACTCCTGGATGAAAGCTGCAATTGATCTATCCTTCCTGGTGCTGATCATCTCCTATTGCTCATCTCGGTGCCCACAAATCTGATAGATAGTATCCTTAAGCTCCTTATGATAAACTTCTCCAATGCGTCCCATGGTGATGTGAGCTGCCATACTCTTTCCTAGACTCCAGGTTGGCGCATCGAAGGAAAACTCTATAGTCTTAGTGACTGGCGTGAATGTCCTTCCTGGAACTTGAACTTGAATCATCCATCGCTCCTCTTCTGGTAAGGTGGCGTTGTAAGTCCCGGTGAAGCTTGGTATTCCAATGTTCAAGTACCTAGTGACTTCCTTCAAGTGTCGTCCAAAGGGGGAGTCTTCATCTGGTTGTGCAAACTTGTTCCTTGCGTCCGCCATCCTAAAGAGTAGAAAATGGAGAGGAGTCAGAAGTGAGAAGAGAATAGTGATCTAGGGCTTTAGCTTAGTGGTCGTGTCCTACACTCAACGTGTGCTCTGATACCATCTTGTACCGACCCGACCTCAAACGGTCAAGTCTCTGTGCTTCAGTGTCATCCCTGGATCGGTAATGCTGACACACATAGTACTCAAGGATTTATAACGGAGTAGCAATCACACACTTATTACATCGAATGTCTCAAAAGAGAACTTATTACAATAAATATGGCTTAAGTACATCTAATACTATAACATCGGAAGGCTTGGAAGATAAAGTGATTCCATCAACTCCAACGGCATAGCTGAGCTGCACGGCAATGACCTAAGGAACCTTACTCCTCGTCTGAAAAGTCTGCAACATAATACGTTGCAGCCCAAAAACGGGTCAGCACATGGAATATGCTGGCAAAGTAACATAGTAGAGCAAGAAAAGAATAATGCTATCACTACATGCATATTTGGCTGGTGGAAAGCTCTATGGTTATGGTTTTTGTGAAAAGCCAATTTTTCCCTACAACAAAGGAATAGATTTTATTTAACTATCATGGTAGTTGAAACATCATTGAGAAGGTTCCTCCAACTAAATCCCAATTAAAGTAATTAACAACCCAACAATATTATTTTAGAGTGATGAGATACTTATGATACTCCAAGCACTAGATACTCAAGATGTCCATAACCGGGGACACGGCTAACCATGATTAGTTTATACACTCTGCAGAGGTTTGCGCACTTTTCCCCACAAGACTCGATCTCCTCCATTAGATTTCTCACACTTCATTGTGTTTGAGAAACGAATGACCGAGACACAGTCTTTCAGAAGCATTAAGCCCTTAATCCGGGCAGACCATACCAACCTACATCCCTCTACCTGCTGATCCACCTCTTCGGGAGCTTCACGCAACTTACTCAACTATGCCAGAGCCCATAATAGCTTGTGGCTGCACACGGAAGTTTCTAGCATGAAAATATCTCAGTTCCCTTTGAGCCTAGGTAGCGGACCATAGGATTATCACACGGGTACTCCGGGATATCCTAGGACAACAGTGGATTCCCCAGGTGCCCAATAAACAATCCACCCAGATGTGTATTCAAGTTGCCACCTTAAGTTGAACCATTAATTAACAATCTCACATCTATCATGGATTTCACTCACCCAAACCACGTCTACGAGCATAGCATAGCATAGCAATATAAGCAATACGTAGAAGTAACTCCCAAGGTTTGAATATAACAAGGCAATAGGTTCTACCTCATCAACTACTTCCCAACCCACATGTTAATCACATCCTAACCATGCAATGTTTGAGGATTGGAACTAATGCATAAAAACTGGGTGATAAAAAGGTATGATCAAAGTGTTACTTGCCTTGCTGATGATCCGCAAAACCTAGGGATTCATAGTAGCACGCTTCACACTCCGGGTGTTCTATTGCAAACAAACAATAGCATACATAAGCAATCAAGGAAGGAAAACACGGGTAAATCTCAAATAAGAAGATCTAACCAGAAAGTTCAACTTAAGAACTCCGGTTTGCAAAAAGAATCAAATCAAACGGAGCAATGAAACTCAAACTGTGAAAGAAACAAGATTCATTTACTAATATGGGATAAGGTCAAATTTTACAGTACCAAAATCATGTTTAAGTTGATTAAACAGAAGCAGGGTTTCGAGATGAAGATATAGGGAGTTGAATCGCCTAATTCCGATAAACGAGCGAAAAGATAAACTGAAACGAAAATTGGATCAGAAATCGCGATTGAAAAATAATCACGGAAAATTCGAGAAAAAGAAAACTGATGAACAGGCTAACGAACGAACGTTCATTGTCTGCGGATAACGAGTGAACACCGTTCATACGGACGAACGTCCGCAAAGTAACTAAACCGAGAAAAACCGACGAACTGATTTAAAAAAACGATCTAGGGTTTCTAAAAAAACCGGATCGGTTTTCTAGAGAAAAACGGCGGCGGCGGCGTATAGCTTCGGCTTCGGCGGCTTCCGCGGCGGGGCGGCGAGGTGTGGCGGCAGCGGTGGGGCAGCGGCAGCGGCGAGCGGTGGCGTGCGGCGCAGGCGGCGAGCGGCGGCGGCGCAGGTAGCGAGCGGCGGGTGGCTTCTTGGCTCCAAGGGGGGCCCCGGGTCCAGCTTTTAAGGGGGAGGGGGCGTGGCTTGGGGAAGGGGGCGGGGCGCGTGGCCGAGTCGGCCACGGCGTGCGGCGGCGGCGGGCGCAGTCTTCAGGTGGGAGACGGCGGCACGGGGAGGTCGGCCGGCGGCCTGGCTCGGCGGGGCCTCGTCCCAGTCGGGCGCTTCGTTTTTTTAAATAATTTCGCCGGAACTAAATAAATCACCGTCTAAATAAAATATTTAGAACAAGATGAACATTTTCTTTTCCCTAAAATGAAACTTTGAAAAACATGCAATTTTTCTAATTCAAATAAAATAGCAATAAACTCCGAATAAAATCATATATTTGATTTTAATATTTTTCCTCCAATATTTCATTTATTTTGGAGAAATCATATTATCTCCTCTCATATATATTTTTAATATGAAATATTTTCGGAGAGAAAAATAATTAAAACCAAAAATCCTCGTTTCAATATTTGATAAAACTCAAATATGAAAACAGGGATATCCCCAACTCTCTCCGAGGGTCCTTGAGTTGCTTAGGATTTCGAGGATTCGTGAAACGAAATGCAGTAAAATATGATATGCATGGATGATCTATGAATAACATTCCAAATTGAAAATTTGGGATGTTACATGAACCCCTTCGTGATGGTGTCTAGATTTGATCTGGTGGTTCTGGACTCTGCGGCGGCTTGAATTGATTTTCGTTGACTCCCCTAGGGTTTCTGGAATATTGGGGTATTTATAGAGCAAAGAGGCGGTGCGGGAGGGCACCGAGGTGGGCACAACCCACCTGGGGGCCGAGGCGTGCCCTGGTGGGTTGTTCCCCCCTCGGGGTACCCCCTATAACATCCCAAAATTCTAAATTTTGGAATGTTATATTAAATAAGTAGTTTTGATTAGTTTGCTTAATTGTGGTGTGGTTGCTTGTGTGAAATTGAGTTAAATTTGAAACCTTTTTGAAAGTTAAATGAGAGAGAATAAAATGACTTTCCCAAACTTTCATTTTTGCTTTCTGATCTCCATGAATTCAAATTCATTTCATCACAAAACCCTAGGGTGAAGATGATATTACTTCTTCCATTTAAATAAATGAAAAGGGTTTTGAGAAGATTTGAATTCCATTTGGAACTATTTCAAATTCAGAAACTTTATGCAACTCAATCATTTTCATGAGAGAAGATAAAATGACTTCTTCAAAACATATGAAATATGATTTGGAAGTTTAAAAGAATCGAATTTAAAGCCCCTTCGAAAAAATCAATTTGGGGTTATTTGGTTTTGTTCAAATTATTTTTCTTCAAAAATAAAATATATGGAAATTAGGGTAAAATGATTGCCTAAAATAGAAAAATGGAGAGATATAAATTTGTAAATATTTTGATATTTTTAAAAATGATTTTTATGAGGTTTTATTGTAGCAGTATCACTGTTTGCTTTATTTAAATTTTTGTGGACTTTATTTGACGCTAGAAAAATGTTCATGTTATAGAAAACCTTTTTCTGAAAGTTTTGATATATAATATGCCTATATAAAATTTTATTTTTGTTTTCATTATTCAGTTTTTTCCTTTTTGTTTCTATTTTAAAAAACTGCGTGTGCAGCTTATAACTATCCGTCACCCACATGCGCAACATAGTCAGCAGACAGGCCCATAACTGTTTTTATTTATTATTCGGTTATGCTTGGAAAAAATATTATTTTCAGAAATATTTCTTTTCCTTAAAAAAACTACAGCGCACGTGTGCCGGCCGGCCAAACAATTTAGCCCGTGCGTTTTTCTCTTTTCTATTTTTACGTCTACATTTAGTCCCACATTGCCTAGTCTTTAACCTCTAAACCACTTTTTCAACTATAAATATAGACCCATAGAGCCTCCAAAAATCATCTGATTCGGGTTAAATCAATATTTTGATTTGACTAGATTCATTAAAGAAAAAAAATATTTTTCTCCTCTCCGACAGAACTTCTGCAAATTATCTCCTCTCTCCGAAGTCATCTTTTATGTACCTTATAAAGGTATCTTTCTTCATTTTTTATATACTTCCGTACTTTATTATTTCTAGACTAGTATAGTAGAATAATTAGATTATCAACTAGTCTCTGTATTTATACATTAGACCAAGAATTCTTTTAGCTGTATCTATTTTTCTTTCGTAAAATAGCTTGCCCCTGATTTCTCAAATAGCCATAACTTTTTACCCATTCATCCAAATTATATGAAATCAGCGCCTATAGTTTCGTCTTGTTTTCACCTATCCAGTGAACGTGTCACATCAACCTTTTGAAATTTTTAAATTTCTAAATTTGCTCAGATTCATATTCAAACTTCTTTTGATTATAACTTGAGTTTTATCACTCCGATTTAGTTGATTCTTTTTGCAAATCGAAACTCTTGACCTAAAATTTCTGATAAGACCAAATCCACCCAATTTTGGTACTGTTAGAATTTTTTTTCTGTTTCAAGAGTTGATTGCTTGTTTTCGAAGTTTTCCGAGATCTTTTCTTTGATTCTTTTGCATGATTGCTTATGTGTGGTTACTATTGCTTGCTTACGATAGATTGACCGGAGTGTGACGAGTGGAACTATCAGGATTTATGAGTGCGAATCATCTTCATCAACAGTACAAGGCAAGTTCACACTTTCATCATACTTTTCATACCTAGTTTTTATGCATTAGTTTCACCCTCAAACATTGCATGAGTAGGATGTGTTAACATGTGGGTATTTGGGAAGTAGTTGATGAGGTAGGAACCTACTGTCTTATATTCTAACCTCTCGGTGTTACTACGTTATGCTTATACTGCTATGCTATGCTCGTACACGTGGTTTGGTTTTGAGAGAATCCATGAAAGATGTGAGAGTTATTTATATCTAAGGGTTAACTTAAGGTGGCTACTTTAATACACATTTGGGTGGATTGGTTGGGGCACCCTGGGGATACCAGTGAATTGCCCGAACACCTGGGGAATCCAGTGTTGTCCTAGGAGATCCCGGGGTATCCGTGTGATCATCCTATGGTTTGCCACCCAGAATCAAAGGGATCATAATATTGTTCATGCTGGAAACTTCTGTGTGCAGTCACATGCCATGATGGGCTCTGGCATAGTTGAATAAGTTGTGGGAATCCTTTCCATGATGGGCTAGCAGATGTAGGGGATTATAGGTGTACGGGCCTATCTATCAGTTAAGGGGACCTCTTCGGAAGGACTGTGTCTCGATCATCCGTTTTTCAAATATCATTTAGTGCAAGAAATTCAACGGAGGAGACCGGGTCTTGTGGGAGAAAGTGGGCAAACCTCTACAGAGTGTACAAACTAATCATGATTAGTCGTGTCCCCTGTTATGGACATCTTGAGTATCTGGTACTTGAATTATTATGTTGATCTCATCACTTTATTTAATTAATAATTTGTTGGGTTAATGTTAAGTTGGGATCGAGTTGGGGTTACCTTCTCAATATTTTTCAACAAACTTTGTAGTTAAAGAAAATATATTCCTTTGTTGTAGGAAAAAATTAGCTTTAAGCAAAAAATTAAACTTAGAGCTTCCACCAGCCAAATATGCATGTAGTGATAGCCATTATTCAGCATTGCTCTACAGTGTGAATTTGCCAGTACATTCAATGTACTGACCTACATGGCTGCAACGTCTCATGTTGCAGGAACCTTACGACGAGTAAGTGATACGTTAGGGTTACAATTTTTACACTCAACTTTGTCGTTGGTGTTGATGGGAATCCACAATCTTGTTGTTACTTCCGCTATTTGGATTGAGGTAATAGTATTTATGTTACTTATTACATGTAATTTACCTCTGTTATAAATCCTCGTGTACTATTTGTGTCAGCATACTAATCCAGGGATGACACTTAAGCATACAGACTTGATCGTTTGAGGTCGTGTCGCTACAAGATGGTATCAGAGCACATGTTGACTATAGGATGTGACCCCTAGAAACTGACAAGCCCATAGGAAAGATTTTCTCTAAAAAATATTTTCAAAAAGATCTTTTACCTCTCTTCCTTTCTGAGCTTTATCAAATATTCCCTTTTAGTTAGACTATACCCCTTTCCCCTTTTGACCACACGAAGATTCAACTAATTAGACCACTCCAAGGAGGACAAGATATCGGACAACTAAGACCACTTTGGAATGAAGAAGATTTTATCGTGAATTATAATAATGGAAACTACAATGGTTGAAGACTCCGAAGACTAGGAGAATTTGAAGGCTCTGAAGAATTCCCAGATTGGTATGACCTAGGAAAGCTACCCTTATGGAATTTGTCATACTGTTGAAGCTGTCAATATTCGAGATCAAGGTGTGTTGGAGAAAGAGCGGAACATGGAGCGTTAAAACTCAAAGTTTTTGTCAAGAAAACCCTAAGGCAGGAGATATTAACTAAGGATGATAGCTCATGGAAATGACATGGTCATAAACACGGCTATCCATGATGTTATCGCCCGCTCATGCTATTGTCACCGTGCTGAGTTAAGCATGCATTTTGTCGGAAGGATTGGATGACAAAAGGGCTAATGGAGCATCTATCAGCAAAAGATGAAGTTTTAACCTTAGCTGGTGTATCGTCGGGATCTGGAGTCTTACATCAAGATTTAAGATGGACCTGCAGGAAGCCATATTTGACAAGGAAGCATTTCCTGAAGAACTCGGGACCGAGAAGCTGAAAGTAGCCAAGTTGTGGGACCAATACCTTGAGATACCAGAGATTCATCCGGAACTGAAGGACAGTAGGACCATTGGTCATGCCAAGGATGCCGAAACCCAGAAGTTTGGAACACAAATCCAGAATATTAAAAGACGTCACAAGAGACTTCGCGTCAACAGAAATGACCTAACAGAAGAACTTGAGAAGATCAGCAAGCACGATCAGAAGAAGACCAAACCCCTGTTATATACTTATGTTAGATGCGACCACTGTGAGCTGTCATTTGTTTGATGTTCTCCCAGCAGCCACAAGATAAAATCTGTCTCTTCAAAACTATTATTTGTATTGTGTGTATCCCTCTCTATCTCTCTTATCTAACCCCAAAACCCTTGGACCTAATAGAGGATGAATGGAGATGAACTCATATTTCCGGGACCGATACGCCAATTGGAGACGGACCGATGGATTCAAAATATGGAAGATCATGATGACCAACAAGTGTAGGGGATCTATCGTAGTCCTTTCGATAAGTAAGAGTGTCAAACCCAACGAGGAGCAGAAGGAAATCATAAGCAGTTTTCAGTAAGGTTTTCTTTGCAAGCACTAAAATTATCGGTAACAGATAGTTTTGTGATAAGGTAATTTGTAACGGGTAACAAGTAATAAAAGTAAATAAGGTGCAGCAAGATGGCCCAATCCTTCTTGTAGCAAAGGACAAGCCTGGACAAACTCTTATATAAAGGAAAGCGCTCCCGAGGACACATGGGAATTATCGTCAAGCTAGTTTTCATCATGCTCATATGATTCGTGTTCAGTACTTTGATAATTTGATATGTGGGTGGACCAGTGCTTGGGTACTGTCCTTCCTTGGACAAGCATCCCACTTATGATTAACCCCCATTTCAAGCATCCGCAACTACAATAGAAGTATTAAGGTAAACCTAACCATAGCATGAAACATATGGATCCAAATCAGCCCCTTACAAAGCAACGCATAAACTAGGGTTTAAGCTTATGTCACTCTAGCAACCCATCATCTACTTATTACTTCCCAATGCCTTCCTCTAGGCCAAAACAATGGTGAAGTGTCATGTAGTCGATGTTCACATGACACCACTAGAGGAGATACAACATGCATCTCATCAAAATATCGAACGAATACCAAATTCACATGACTACTTATAGCAAGGCTTCTCCCATGTCCTCAGGAACAAACGGAACTACTCACAAGGCATATTCATGTTCATAATTAGAGGGGTATTAATATGCATAATGGATCTAAACATATGATCTTCCACCAAGTAAACCAACTAGCATCAACTACAAGGAGTAATCAACACTACGAGCAACCCACAGGTACCAATCTGAGGTTTTAAGACAAAGATTGGATACAAGAGATGAACTAGGGTTTGAGATGAGATGGTGCTGGTGACCATGTTGATGGAGATTGACCCCCTCCCGATGAGAGGATCATTGGTGATGACGATGGTGATGATTTCCCCCTCCCGGAGGGAAGTTTCCCCGGTAGAACAGCTCCGCCGGAGCCCTAGATTCGTCCCGCCAAGGTTCCGCCTCATGGTGGCGGAGTTTCGTCCTGAAAGCTTGCTTATGATTTTTTCCTCAACGAAAGACTCCATATAGCCAAAGATGGGCATCAGAGGTCCTCCAGGGGGCCCACGAGGCAGGGGGCGCCCAGGGGGTAGGGCGCGCCCCCACCCTCGTGGACAGTGGGTGGCCCCCTCTGGTACTTCTTTCGCCCAATATTTTTTATATATTCTGAAATGTGCTCCCGTGAAGTGTTAGGACTTTTGGAGTTATGCAGATTAGGTCTCTAATATTTGCTCCTCTTTCAGCCTAGAATTCCAGCTTCCGACATTCCCCCTCTTCATGTAAACCTTGTAAAATAAGAGAGAATAGGCATAAGTATTGTGACATAATGTGTAATAACAGCCCATAATGCAATAAATATCTATATAAAAGCATGATGCAAAATGGACGTATCAACTCCGCCAAGCTTAGACCTCGCTTGTCCTCAAGCGAAAGCCTAAATCAAAAAAAATATTTCCACATGTTTAGAGATAGAGGTGTCGATAAAATAAAATACAAACATGGGGGCATCATGATCATTCTTAGAATAGCAACATATTATATATATTGTCATATGATCTCTTATGCTAAAGTAACAATTCAATCACAATTTGAAGTATGAATCATAAACTTCATTGAGAACTAACAAACTATAATCTCAGTCATTGAGGCAATTGCAATTTATCATAACATCAGAAAGAGTCAATAAGAGATTTTCAGCAAGTCCACATACTCAACCATCATTTAGTGTTTCACAATTGCTAACACTCACGCGATATTTATGGTTATGAAGTTTTAATTGGACACAGAGAAAGATAGGGGCTTATAGTTTTGGCTCCCAACATTTTACCTCAAGGGTAATGTCAACAATAATAGTTCATGAAAACTCACATCCAATTAGCTATATATATTAGGATCCTTCCAACACAGTGTGCTGCTAAAGGATAAAATGTAAAAAGGAAAGTTAAAGATCATCGTGACTCTTATATGAAGTATAAGTCAAGAATAAAAGATAGGCCCTTCGCAGAGGGAAGCAGAGGTTGTCAAGTGCTTTTATGGTTGGATGCACGAAGTCTTAATGGAAAAGAACGTCACTTTATATTGCCACTTATGATATGGACCTTTATTATGCAATCCGTCGCTTTTATTTCTTCCACATCACAAGATCGTATAAAGCTTATTTTCTCCGCACTAATAAATCATACATATTTAGAGAGCAAATTTTTATTGCTTGGAATGATGACAACATACTTGAAGGATCCTACTCAATCCATAGGTAGATATGGTGGACTCTCATGGAAAAACTGGGTTTAAGGATATTTGGAAGCACAAGTAGTATCTCTGCTTGGTGCAAAGAAATTGGCTAGCAAGAGAGAGAAAGGCAAGCTCGACATGTTGGATGATCCATGACAATATAATTTATCTCAGATGCAAGAAAACATAACCCATTACTTTGTCTTCCTTGTCCAACATCAACTCTTTAGCATGTCATATTTTAATGAGTGCTCACAATCATAAAAGATGTCTAAGATAGTATATTTATATGTGATAATCTCTCTTTCTTTATTACTTCCTATTAATTGCAACGATGACCAAAATTGTGTTTGTCAACTCTTAACAATTTTTATCCATCATACTCTTTATATGTGAAGTCATTACTCTCCATAAGATCCATATGATCTCTTTATTTCTTTTTATTTCTTCTCTTTTATTCTATTCCCTCAAGATCATAGCAAAATAATCAAGCCCTTGACTCAACACTAATCTTTATTATATATAGCTCACGAACTCGATTACATAGAAGGATCACAAAGCAAAACTCACAACTAGATCATACTAAAACTTTATTCTACTAGATCAAGATATTACCAAAAGGATCGAACTAAGAAAAATGGTAAACATAAAAGTGATGGTGATACGATACCGGGGCACTCCCCCAAGCTTGGCAGTTGCCAAGGGGAGTGCCCATACCCATGTGTTTATGTTTCCTTCCTTGGAGGTGGTGATGATGGAGTTGTTGATGATGTAGGCTTGTCGTCCATCTTCCAAGGCATAGGCTCACCATCAAAGAAGGATGATCGAGTCTCCGGGATCCTCAAATCTGCAGCCAAACTCATCCTCTTGAATCTATATTCATACTCACAGTTTTGGTTTTGCAGGTTATAGATCTAGGCTTGGAGGCGCTCGATTTTCTCGTGCAGCTTGAACATGGCCTCCCCAATTTTCTTGTCATCCAGCTTGTGGTTGTTGGTGAACTCCATGATCATTATATGATTGGAGTCGAGTCCATGTTCCACCATCTCCTGGCACTTGAAAACTTGTTGCTCCATTGCCTCGAGCCTTGTCTCCACGCTTCCGGTCCTCCTTGGTCCCTCAACATCGCGGATGTGCAGCAACCCCTCACGCATCTCAATGGTTTGACGGTGTTGCAGCACCTCTGCGAGGAAAGGGTGGATGACCTTCTCAAAGAACTTGTCCTTGGGGGCACTTGAAGACGCCATGGTGATCTAGATCTGTCAGAAAAATAGCTCCAAACAAAGACAGAAGATATTTGCATGGTACGGTGGTAAAAACCTTCGGGAGATTATATAATGAGTTTTTGCCGACCAAAAGAAGTATCGTGCAAGAAAACAGAGTCCGGAGAGCACACGAGGTGCCCACGAGGCAGGGGGCGCGCCCTCCACCCTCGTGGAAGCCTCGTGTCCTTTCCGGACTACTTCTTATTCTTCTATTTTCTTAAATAATCCAAAACGGAGAAAAATTGCTATTAGAATTGTTTTGGAGTTGGTTTACCTACCGTACCTCTTACCTCTTCCTTTTAGGAGTCTGAAACGTTCTGGAAAGCGTCCCTTATGTATTCCTCCGGGGTTATGGTTTCAATAACATTAGTTTCAACATTTATGGGATTACTTGAGATATAATGTTTGACTCTTTGACCGCTCACCACCCTCGGATTAGTACCTTCGAAGTTGTTGATTCTTATGGCACCGGAACGATAGACCTCCTCGATGACGTAAGGACCTTCCCATTTAGAGAGGAGTTTTCCTGCAAAGAATCTTAAACAAGAGTTATATAACAATACATAATCACCTACATTAAACTCACATTTTTGTATCCTTTTGTCATGCCATCTTTTAACCTTTTCTTTAAACAATTTGGCATTCTCATAAGCCTGGGTTCTCCATTCATCAATTGAGCTAATGTCAAAAAGCCTCTTCGCACCGGCAAGTTTGAAATCATAATTGATCTCTTTAATTTCCCAATATGCCTTATGTTCTAGTTCAAGAGGTAAGTGACATGCTTTACGATAAACCATTTTATACGGAGACATACCCATAGGATTCTTGTATGCAGTTCTATAGGCCCATAATGCATCATCAACTTTCTTGGACCAACTTTTTCTAGATCTATTAACAGTCTTTTGCAAAATTAATTTAAGCTCTCTATTGCTAAGTTCTACTTGACCACTAGACTGTGGATGATATGGAGATGCAATTCTATGATCAACATCATACTTAGCAAGCATTTTACAAAAATCACCATGAATAAAATGTGAACCACCATCAATCATTAAATATCTAGGGACTCCAAACCTCGAAAAAATAACTTCTTTAAGCATATTAATAGAGGTGTTATGATAAACACTACTAGTTGGAATAGCTTCTACCCACTTAGTAACGTAATCAACAGCAACTAAAATATGAGTATAACCATTAGAGGAAGGAAACGGTCCCATATAGTCAAAGCCCCAAACATCAAATGGTTCAATAACAAGTGAATAATTCATAGGCATTTCTTGACATCTACTAATATTGCCAATTCTTTGGCATTCATCACAAGACAAGACAAACTTACGGGCATCCTTGAAGAGAGTAGGCCAATAAAAAGCAGATTGCAATACCTTATGTGCAGTACTATCTCCAGCATGGTGTCCTCCGTAAGCCTCAGAGTGACACTTGCGTAGGATTTGTTCCTGTTCATGCTCAGGTACACAATGTCTAATAACACCATCTACTCTTTCTTTATAAAGATGTGGGTCATCCTAGAAGTAATGTCTTAAATCATAGAAGAACTTTTTCTTTTGCTGGCATGTGAAACTAGCTGGCATAAACTTAGCAACAATATAAACCATGTCAATGCCTCTCCCTTCAAAGCTAAAGGGAATACCTTCTTCTTGATAACATCCTCGGGCATACTTGCAGGCTTAAATAATCCACAAACTTCATCCACATAGATTAGGTGCAAATCGGGATGTAATGTTCCATCTCCAATAAAAGGATTAGCTAGCAGTTTCTCTCTCATACCCGAAGGAATTTCAAAGTAAACATTTTCAGTAGGTTCAGTAGGTTGAGGAGCAACTCTTTGCTCTACTGGTCGGCGTGAAGGTACTCCGAACAAGCCCCTCAAAGGTTTATGTTCCATAGTAACAAGTGACAGTAAATTTCAGCACACTATATAAATTTTTCCTTACCAAATTCCACCTACCAAAGGCGCTTCACTCCTAGGCAACAGCGCCAGAAAAGAGTCTTGATGACCCACAAGTGTAGGGGATATATCGTAGTCCTTTCGATAAGTAAGAGTGTCAAACCCAACGAGGAGCAAAAGGAAATGATAAGCAATTTTCAGTAAGGTATTCTCTGCAAGCACTAAAATTATCGGTAACAGATAATTTTGTGATAAGGTAATTTGTAACGGGTAACAAGTAATAAAAGTAAATACGGTGCAGAAAGATGGCCCAATCCTTTTTGTAGCAAAGGACAAGCCTGGACAAACTCTTATATAA
Organism: Triticum aestivum; assembly: GCF_018294505.1. Lineage (NCBI taxonomy): Eukaryota > Viridiplantae > Streptophyta > Magnoliopsida > Poales > Poaceae > Triticum > Triticum aestivum. The sequence goes on from NC_057812.1 coordinate 522,441,575, forward strand.
AGGAAAGCGCTCCTGAGGACACATGGGAATTATCGTCAAGGTAGTTTTCATCACGCTCATATGATTCACATTCGGTACTTTGATAATTTGATATGTGGGTGGACCAGTGTCAGAGTAATGGGCCACGGGTAGGCTAACCCAGGCCTAGAACCTTTCAAGACATTGAGGCAGACTGCGCCCCTCGAGACCCCAGGATGAAGAGCCGCCTTCTGAGAGTCGGCGGCGAGGCAGCCGACTGCCCACTCGCGGCCGAGTCCCAGGGATGACTTGAGGATAAGCCGACTCCTGACTGGCGACTTCCAGAGAAGTCGGCCTTGGGGAGTCGGCCCGCGCTGCCAACAACCCCCATGCCCTCATAATTAAAGAGGGACGGGATGGGGAGTGGCCATAGTAAGGTCCACTCCGACCCCTTTTCCAAGGGAAGGCATGGCTACAGTACGCCGTACCCGCCGAAATCTCCGCGCGGCGCGACACTATTGTCATGTCGGCCCTGACGTCAGCCCTAGAGGGTGGAGTCCTGTGCCCACGACGTCCTGCCGGTACGACCCAAGGATGATGGGTCCCACCAGTCGGCGGGCGTATGAAAGACGGCGAGAGCGCCACCAGTCGGCTCGGATGGGAGTCGGCCCCCAGGAGTCGGCCGGCCCCTCCCACGGGCCCCACGCGCCATTAATCAGACGCGACAGGGAGTGGCCACAGTGATCGCCCGCCAGACGGCAGAGCTGTCGCCACGACCTCATGACTGAGCCCGCGTCATTAGAGGCACGGCTACAGTAATCTACGGCCGGCAAGACCCGCCCGCGGCGGACGCGGCCTGTCAGCTCCGTACCGAGCCAGTTGGCGGGCCCGAGGAGTCGGCGGATAAGACGGCGGTTAGAGAGACTGACGGCTGGGCCCGCGCCCAGCCGGATTACCATTGTACCCCTGGGGGTAGGCCTATATAAACCCCCCCAGGGCATCCATGCAAAGGGTTGGAATCCATTAGCACTAGACCAGGTCATATAGGAAGGAGAGAGCTAGCCTTGCCTTCTCCTACCTCCAGGAAACAGCTCGAGGAGCAACCGTGTAAACACTTTGCCATAGTGATCATGCGGAGACCCCGCAGAGCAGCAGTAGGGGTATTATCTCCCCGGAGAGCCCCGAAGCTGGGTAAGATTCGCTGGCGTGCATGCCTTCGCCTTATCCCGTTTCCAGGCACCGGCGACGTTCTACTCGCCCCCACCATGATAAGCCATCCTTTGGCATATGTCGCACCCAACCCTCGACATTTGGCGCCCACCATGGGGCATGGTGCACCGTCGTCCGGAGACCTGCTCTGGACGGGAACCCTTTTCCTCCCTGGCGAGCGCAGCCAGCCCGACACGCCAGACATAGTTTGCGCTAACGCGCTGCACGTTGCTGAGATCACCTGCGCAGCCAGCTGCCTCGCCGATCTTGTCGGTGAGGTTCGCCTCTCTGATGAGCCTGCACCCGACGCAGGCACGGGCGGCCCCGAGAGCCTCCTTGCGGGCATCCTCGACCAACTCCACGTCGCCGACGAGCCTGCCGTGGACTTGGAATCTGTAGGCTCCACCGACCCGATGCTGGTCGACTCCGACACCGCGTCGCTCGACGCGTTCCCCACCAACGTGGTGGTCTATGATGAGCCGCTCCCTCGCGCGGAGAGCGATGGAAGCACCGTCACCGAGGTGCTCGTCATCGGTCATGACGAGCCTCCCGGCGGAGGAGCGCATGACCCACTTGGCGCGGCACTGCAAGACCTAACTGCACCCATTCTGGACGATGCTGACGCGGAGACGTTGGAGGCGCGCCGCCTTCAGCTCGTCGAAGGCGTGAAGAAGCTGGCTAGCATGAGACGCTTGTCAGAAGCCTACCAGCGTGAGATGGATCACGCTGTGGGTGGCTCGCCAGCCCCAGCTGGGCCCAGCCGCCTAGGCGCGGTCCAGCAGCGCGGTGTGGCCATCGCCAACCTGTTCGGGGCAAATCGCCCTGTGTACGCCACGCCTACGGAGAACATTCGAGACGCCCAGGCGGCGACGGACAAGCTGGACAACTTCGAGGGCAAAGAGCACCGCCAGATGATGGAGCGAGTCCAGCGGCTCCTCGACGCGGCTGCCGCGCAGAACGACGCCGGCTACCGCACAGAGGCGCCGCGGCGGCAAAACTACGACCCGCCTCCACGCCGAGACCAAGGTGCGACGTCTCGGACGCCAACTGGCGGCGCCCGAGGAAGGAAAGACAAGGACCCGGCTGTCAGCCATAGTCGGACTCGCATTACCATAGAGCGCGACCAAGACGGCCGCCCGAGTGCAATGGAATGACAGGACGACTGTCCGCCTCCTCCTCCTCGCAAGGAAGGGCGAGTCTCCCCGCCGCCTGTTGACCATCCGACTTTCGGTGACCGCCTCGGCCACAGAGAGGGAGTCGGAGAAAATGACGTCCGCCACCGGATCGACCGGCTTCACCGATCCCTGGCGCTGGAAGAAGAGGACGAGTTGGGTCTGCCTTGTTTCGGGCCCCGCATTTGAGACGAGCCCTTTCCCAAAGGGTTCACACTCCCAAGAGACACGCCCAAGTACACCTGCTCCGTGAAGCCGGAGGACTGGCTGGTTGACTACTCCACGGCCGTCAACATAGCGAACGGCAACAAGTGTGTCGCCGTAAAATACGTTCCGCTCATGCTCCAGGGCACGGCCTGAACATGGCTGAACAGCCTGAAGCCCTGCAGCATCAACAGCTAGGTCGACTTCACCGATGCATTCGTCCGCAACTTCACAAGCATGTACAAGCGTCCTCCCAAGCCTCGTCAGCTTTCCTTGTGCGTGCAAGGCCCCAACGAGTCGACTCGCGACTACCTCACGCGTTGGGCCGAGCGTCGGAACTCCTGCGAGGGCGTGCACGAGGTGCAGGCTATCGAGTACTTCACCGCCAGGTGCAGAGAAGGCACCCTCCTCAAGCACAAGCTCCTCTGCGATGAGCCAGAAACCCTCGACGAGCTGCTGATCATAGCAGACAAGTATGCCATGGCCGACTCCTCCATGAAGGCAGAGATTCAAGTTAGTGCAACTGGCAAAGTGGCCCCTCAGGCTCCTAGAACTCCGGCTGGAGACGCCAGTCTGTGACAACAGCAGAGCGACCACAAGCGCAAGGCCCCACAGCCGGCTTCCAGCAGCCGACAGGTGGCGATAGTCGAAGACCAGCAGTCGGAAGGGCAGCCTCCACCTAAGCGATAGAAAGGCGACAAGCCCAACTGGTTGTCGGCTTTCTCATACGAGCAGACTCTGTATGGTCCTTGCAAATTCCAGAGCGGCACGAAGCCGTCGAATCACACCACCCGGAAGTGCCACTGGCTTACCAAGATCGCCAAAGGAGACGGCCTCCTGCCTCCCCCGCCTGCTGGGCAGCAGCCTCCGCCTCCACCCCAACAGCCGGTTGTCAGGCCAGTCGGCGCAGTACAAGACAAGTACCCCGAAGAGCACGGAGCCTAAGTGATATTTACCAGCATGGCTGATGATCATCGCACCAGGCGGCTGCAGCAGCAAGAGGTGATTGCAGTAGCATCAGAGACACCAGAGTTCATGCACTGGTCCGAGAAGCCTATCAGCTGGAGCAGAGCTGATCACCCAGAGGTGATGCCGAGTCCGGGCTCTTATGCCTTGGTCTTGGATGTCACCTTTGCCACGGATAGACGAGCTGCTTGTTTCTCGCGAGTTCTGATAGACGGAGGCAACAACATCAACATCCTGTACAAGGACACCATGGAGAAGTTAGGAATCAAGCAAAGACAGCTTCAGAACAACCGGAATGTGTTCCACGGCATTATTCCTGGTCTTTCCTGCTCACCAATCGGCAAGATCCTGATGGACGTCCTCTTTGGAGACAAAGATCACTTCCGTCGAGAGTCAGTTTGGTTTGAGGTGGTGGATCACAAGAGCCCATACCATGCATTACTTGGCCGACCCGCCCTGGCCAAGTTCATGGCGGTCCCCAACTATGCCTACCTCAAAATGAAGATGCCTAGTTCCAAGGGGATTCTGACCATAGCCGGCGACTACCGGAAGTCGTCTGCCTGTGCGGCTGAGAGTAGTCGGTTGGCCGAGTCCCTGGTGATCGTGGCCGAGAAGCGGCTCCTTGACCGGGTTGTGGCGATGGCCGGCAAGCAGCTAGAGGTGTCGCCCAAACCCATGGAGTCGAAGGCTGAGGGTTCGTTCAAGCCGGCCAAAGAGACAAAGAAGATACCCTTGGATCCGGAGCACCCAGAGCGGTACGCTGTCGTAGGCGCAAACCTCGACAGCAAATAGGAAGGCGAGCTCGTCAATTTCCTCGGTGGGAATCGGGACATCTTCGCATGGTCCCCCAAAGACATGCCAGGTGTACCGACAGAATTCGCCGAGCACAAGTTACATGTCCGATCTAATGCAAAGCTGGTCAGGCAGCCCTTGCGCCGCCTGTCAGAAGAAAAGAGTAGAGTTGTCAGAGAAGAGATAGCCCGACTCCTAGTAGGCGGCTTCATTATGGAAGTATTCTTTCCAGAGTGGCTAGCCAACCCAGTCCTGGTACTGAAGAAGAACAAGCAGTGGCGAATGTGTATTGACTACACAAGCCTTAACAAGGCTTGCCCCAAGGACCCGTTTGCTTTGCCAAGAATTGATCAGGTGATAGACTCCACAGCAGGATGCGAGCTATTGAGCTTCTTGGATGCATATTCAGGATATCACCAGATCAAGCTAAACCCGGCTGACACACTGAAGACCGCCTTCATCACACTGTTTGGAGCCTTCTGCTACCTCACCCTGACGTTCGGCTTGAGGAATGCCGGCGCCACCTTTCAGTGTTGCATGCAGAAGTGCCTCCTCAAGCAACTCGGCAGAAACGCCCACGTCTACGTGGACGATGTGGTGGTGAAGACGGAGAAGCGTGGAACACTGCTGGAAGACCTCAAGGAGACCTTTGAGAACCTGCGCCGATTCCAGATCAAGCTCAACCCTGAGAAGTGCATCTTCGGAGTACCAGCTGGCCAACTCCTTGGCTTCCTGGTCACTGAACGCGGCATAGAGTGCAACCCTGTAAAGATCAAGGCCATTGAGAGGATGGAGGTACCCAGCCGACTGCTGGACGTGCAAAAGTTCACTGGCTGCTTGGCGTCCATCAGCCGATTCATCAGTCGGCTGGGCGAGAAAGCTCTCCCCTTATACCAGCTCATGAAGAAGACCACTTTTTTCGAGTGGAACCACAAGGCGGACGAAGCTTTTCTCCAGTTGAATAAGATGTTGACTGCTCCACCCGTTCTGGCGGCTTCGACTCCTAAGGTGCCTATGCTCCTGTACATCACCGCCACCAGCTGGGTAGTCAGCACAGTCATTGTAGCGGAACGCAAGGAGGAAGGCAAGGCACTACCTGTCCAGAGACCGGTATATTACCTGAGCGAAGTGCTGTCGACCTCCAAGCAGAACTACCCCCACTACCAGAAGATGTGCTATGGCGTGCACTTTGCCGCCAAGAAATTGAAGCCTTACTTTCAAGAGCATCCAATCACTATGGTCTGCACGGCCCCACTTGCCGAGATCATCGGAAGCCGAGATGCTTCTGGTCGAGTGGCCAAATGGGCCATAGAGTTGGCTCCCTACACCATCCACTACCTGCCCCGCACCGCCATCAAGTCACAAGCACTGGCTGACTTCCTCATCGACTGGGTCGAAACCCAGTACCTACCTCCAGCGCCCGACTCCACCCATTGGCGGATGCATTTCGATGGCTCCAAGATGCGCACCGGCTTGGGAGCCGGCATTGTCCTCACTTCTCCTAAAGGCGACAAACTCAAATACGCACTGCAAATCCACTTTGCCGCCTCCAACAACGTCACCGAGTATGAGGCGCTCATTCACGGGCTCCGGCTTGCCAAAGAACTTGGCATTCCCCAGATCCTGTGTTATGGCGACTCGGACTTAGTGGTCCAGCAGTCGTCTGGCGACTGTGACGCCAAAGATGCAAACATGGCGAGTTACCGTTTCCTCGTGCAGCAACTCAGTGGATATTTTGAGGGGTGCGAGTTCCTCCATGTGCCAAGAAACGACAACGACCAAGCAGACGCCCGCGCACGAATCGGCTCTACCCGCCAAGCAATACCATCCAGCGTCGCCCTTCAACGCCTCCTCAAGCCGTCTGTCAAGCCTTCACCAGAATCAGACTCCATCTTTGTGCCGGCTCCTCCCGAAGAAGTCGGATCCGACTCCAGAGCCCCGGCAGACGGTACGAGGATTTTGGCAGATGGCTCCAAAGCCGCCACTATCGAAGCCGGCCCAGGGACTGCAGAACCCGGCCCGGGGACTGCGCCAGCCGGCCCGAAGACTCCAGAACTCGGCCCAAGGGCTCCGCCAGTCGGCCCGGGGACTTCATTAATCCAGCAAGCGGTTGCTGACTCCAGCCCGCCGCCTCCCAGCCCAGCCGCCCTCGTCCAAGTCGCAGTTCTGGCAGTCGAAGAAATAGCAGCACCCTCATGGGCCCAGCCCATCCTCAAATTCCTAGTGAGCAAAGAGCTGCCAACTGATGAGACCTTAGCTCGGCAAGTACAACGCCGAGCGGCAGCCTACACCATAGTCAACATAGAGCTAGTCAGGCGCAACGTCATTGGTGTCTACCAGCGCTGCGTAGAGCCAGAGCAAGGTCAAGCAATTCTCAAAGACATCCATCAAGGCGAGTGCGGCCACCATGCGGCCTCAAGAGCACTGGTCGCCAAAGCTTTCCGACACGGTTTCTTTTGGCCAACGGCCTTAGAAGAGGCCATGGAATTGGTCTAAAAATGCAAAGGGTGCCAGAAGTTCCGCTCCAAGCCGCATCAGCCGGCTTCTCCACTCTAGACCATCCCCATTGCCTGACCTTTCGTAGTTTGGGGCCTAGACATGGCGGGACCATTCAAGATGGCACAACATGGCTTAACTCACTTACTTGTCGCGGTGGACAAGTTCACCAAGTGGATAGAAGTGAAGCCAATCAAGAAACAGAATGGTCTGACTGCCGTGACTTTCATCTCCGACATCACAATTCGGTACGGCATACCACACAGCATCATCACCGACAATGGCACAAATTTTGCCAACGGCGCCTTGGCCCATTTCTGTGCGACACAGGGCATCCGACTGGACCTAGCGTCTGTCACCCATCCACAGTCAAACGGCCAGGTGGAGCAAGCAAACGGCCTCATCCTGTCCGGCATCAAGCCCCGACTGGTCGAGCCTCTGGAGCGCTCGGCTGGCTGCTGGCTCGACGAGTTACCAAACGTCCTCTGGAGTCTGCGCACGACTCCAAACAAGTCAACCGGCTTCACGCCTTTCTTCCTCGTCTACTATGCTGAAGCCGTCATCCCAACGGACATAGAGTTCGATTCCCCGCGAGTCACCATGTACACCGAGGAAGAAGCAGAAGAAGCACGACAAGACGGCGTCGATCTGCTGGAAGAGGGCCAGCTGCTGGCACTCAGCCGGTCCAGCATCTACCAGCAGAGCCTGCGCAGATACTACAACAAGAAGGTCAGGCCGAGATCTTTCCAAGAGGGCGACCTTGTGCTCCGACTGATCCAGCGAACAGCCGGCTAGCACAAGCTGTCGGCGCCTTGGGAAGGCCCCTTCATCATCAGCAAAGTGCTGGGCAACGACTCCTACTACCTGATCGATGCTCAGAAGCCCCGAGCACGCAAGAGGGATGACTCCGGCAAAGAGACAGAGCAGCCATGGAATGCAAATCTCCTCTGAAAATTTTACAGTTAAAATGCAGTATGTATCACGCTACCTTTTATATTAAAAGTACCAAGACTTCGGGCACCCCGAGAAGAGCTCGGGGACTGCCCTCTTTTATCTATATGATAAGAAATATGCCTTCGGGTATATTACTCTTTGTTATGCCGCTTGGCACCGGGTTCGACTAGTCAGCCCGAGGACTTGCCGTCCTGCGCTATGAAATGCTTCCTGCAGCCGGACAAGTAGTGTGTGGCGTATAAGCCGTCTCCTGCCAGAAGCCGCAGCTCGCAGAGCGACTGTCTGGTGGGTAGGAGTAAGGAAGAATGGGCGTCCACATGAAAAATGGCTAAGGACTCAAAGCATAAACATAGCTTAAGGCCGGCTTCCAGCCTTTTTCGTAAACCGACTCTTGAAACAGTCGTCTTGCCGCCTTCTATCCGACTTATTAAACAACTCTAAAAATGGCTAAGTACTTGCCTTCCCAAAGTGACCAAGAATTTGATCCAGCGGCTGTCCGACTGACAAAGACGACAACTGAGGGAAGGCGGCAAAGGAAAAAGCCAAAAGAGCAATGAGCAAGAAAATATAGAAGTCGGATGAATATTTACATAACAAAGGCCCTTGGCCGAATCTTCGAGCAGAATTTCAAAATACACCCCGCGGGTGGAGTTGTGCGAATTAACAAGTTCTTCAAAGACTATTAAAACAGATAAAACAAAGATAAGGTGGAAGCCTAGGAGGCGGCAGACGGGTTCGGAGGATCGGAGGAGATGGCGGTGTTGGATGTTGGGGCGGCCGGCTGGGCGGTCTCGCCTTGATCACCTCCGGCGACAGTCGGCTCGGGCGGGCACGACTCGTTGCTGGAGGCGCGGTCGAGCTGAGGCTGGCCGTCCGCTCCGTCTTCCGGTGCCTCCGTCTCGCTTCCGTCCTCCGCCTCGTCTTCCTCCTCGATGCTGGAGCCTATCACCACTGTCGGGTCCTCGCCATAGTCTGGGTTCAGCCCAAACCACTCTGGCGGTACCTCCCCGCTGTCTTCAGCCCGCTCGGGGACAAAGATGATGGTGTCGGTGTACTCGGTGATCGCTGCCGCACGCTTGACAAGGGCGTCTTCCGCGGCTGCCAGCTTCGGCTGGGCCTCTGACCGGAGTGTGGCCAGCCGATCTAGGTCCAGCCCTCGATACCATGCCTCGACGAATTCCAAGGCTCGGCGCGCTCCGGCCTGGGCCGAGGAACCCTTCCAGGCCTCAAGACGGCCAGCCGCGAACTCCAGCCAGTCGGCAGTCCGACTGGGGGTGCACGGAGCCTGCACGTCTGGCCACAGGGCGTCGATCGCTTGGGCGCCGACACGTTGAAGCCGGCGCAGCATCCGGTGGGCCGGCCACAGACGAGCCCCTACGCTCAGAATATGCTCGTCAAGGGTCCGAGGGGCATCGGCAGCAATCTCCGCGCCATCCGCACTCCGCTCCTCGCGGTCAGCCTCGATAGCTTCAATGGCGGCCTGTGAGTGGCCGGGGAAGAAGTCTGCCAAGACAGAAAGAATGAAGAACAAGTCAAAAACCAGGAGTCGGCTCGACCTATAGTCGGCGGCTCGAAGAAGGAAAGCAAGGAAGCTTACCATCGACAAAATCCTCGATCTCGTGGAAGCCGGAGGCCAGCATTACCTCCTTGTCAGTCCAGGAGGAGCGCTCGCTCGCGAACTCGGCCAGGAGGGCGACCTCCACCTCTTACGCCTCCTTCTGCGTCTTCTTAAGCAGCTCCTTCTGCTCTGCCAATTGTGCGGCCAGCAGATCGTGCTCTGCGGCGAGCTTGCTGCACTCCTCCCCCTTGGCGCGCAACGCAGAGTTGGCTTCGCTCAGCTGCTGTTGAAGAGTGGCGTTGGCCTCTGAAGAGAAAGAAGAAATAAGGCGTTAAGTCATCAACAAAGAAGGTCGCCGGGGAGATCCGGCCCGACTGCTCAGTAGTCGGCCCGAATCTCGGCGACTACAGCCCACGGGTGCACCAGCGCGCCCCTGCAAAGAAGAAAAATGACTCACTCCAGCGATCCGACAAGTTGGCGGTCCGCTTGCCCAGCTCTTCAACATTGCGGTTGAAGGCGGTGACACGGAGTTTGTGATAGTCCTGCAACAAGTATTTCAGACAAAAGTTAGTACCCGAAACTCACCAATTGGAGTTCCGGGCCACCTGCTCAGCAGCCGGCCCGAAACTCGGGGACTACACCCAGTGGGTGCGCTGGCACACCCCCACAGAGAGGAACAAGAAAACAGGGACAAAGGAGAAAGCATACCCGGATGGCTGCCCGCGACGCCAGGTGCACCTTGGTGCAGTTTTGGATGGCGTCGCTCTCAGCTCGCAGCTTCGTCTGGACATCCAAAAGCGCCTTGTTCAGCGGGCCCATGCCGCCTCCTCGCACCCACCCAAAGGGCGCGGCGCTCGTCGCTTCGGCGTCTGGAATCGTCAAGCTGGCGGTGCCGGTCTCCAAGGGGCGTGGCGCCGAAGTCGCCTTCTCAAGACGGCGGCGCGTTGGCGAGCCAACTTGAAGGAGTAGCCTTGCCACGGCCTCGTCTTCAGTCGGCAGCAGGGGCGGGTCCGCCAGCTGTTTGCCTTGCGTGCTCCTAGATGGCGGCGGGGGCGGCGGTGGCGGCACGACCGCGTCCGGCATGGAGGCGTCGCCACCACCTCTCTCCATGATCGGGAACTCGCCGCCGGCTTTCCCTGACTGCCCCATGAACTCCGGGCGCAGCGGCGCAGAGTTCAGAGTGGTGACGAGTACCGCTGACCGCCGGGGCGCGACTTCCTTAGCCTGCCGCTTTGCCACAGCGGCGGCCTCGGCCGCCTACAGCTTTTTCAGGGCGGAGGCCTCCGCCTTCTCGGCCTCCGCTTTCTCTCGGCGGGCGGCCTCTTCCTGCTCGCGCTTCTCCTGCGTGTTCCGCTCCGTCGCCTCCCGAAGGTCGGCGGCGGGGTCAATCCGCCGAGCAGTGGCAGACGTCTCCGCCGACCCCATAACGGAGGCGGCGGCAACCCTCTCAAGAGTGAGGGGAGCCCTGAAGCGAGGGAAGCATATGAAAGACTCAGACAAGATCAACAAAGAGAAAATAAAGATACGAGACGGAGGCGCTTATGCAGAGACCAGCGTCGTCTTCTTCACTTCCTTATGGAAGCGCTTGGCTTTCGCGGCCGCCTCTTCCCACTTGGTCGCGACGACTGCTCCCTTGAACTTCTTCGCCCGGCCACCAAGCGTACTCGGCCCGGCCCGGTGCTTCTTCGCGCCGCCTTGAGCGTCCAAGCCGGCGGAGGAACTCGCGCTTGGCTGGCCAGCCTTTGGCTGGTGGCGCGGGGCGACTTCTCCCTCAGCCTCGTCGTCAGGCCAGTCGGTGAAAGTGGCCGAAGGCCTGGAGCCGCCTGCTTCTCCTCCTCCCTCGGTGTCGGCCTCCATGGCCGCCGCCCCCAAGTCAGGATCGTCGACGTCGCTCTTCGCCCGATCGGGGACAAACTGACGAGCCGGCCCCGCAGTGCCGGCCGAAGGAGGGACGAGAGGGTTCTGATTCAAAACAAAAACGGTCAGACTTGACAAGTCGGACTCGGCAACAAAAGAAACAGAAGAAGAAGGAAGACGGCTTACAATAGGCGGGGTGTTGGTGCGCGAATACGGCTCCTTGCCGAACCGCCAGTCCACCGAGAGACCGCAGTTCGCGATGTAGTTCACCGTGTTCGCCACCTCCGCGTGAGGCATGTCCTTGGAGCACATCTGACTCGGGTCCCGATGACCGCTCATCTGGCAGATCAGGTGAGGTCGGCCTTGGAGTGGGAGGACTCGGCGCGCCACGAAGGCGGCCAGCAAGTTAGCCCCGGTCAAGCCCTCCGACTGCGTCAGCACTCGGAGTCATGCGACAGCAGCGGCACCAGCGGGAGACATCGTCTTAGCTTGGTGTGACCAGCTGGGAAGCCTTCCAGCCGGCGCGCCGGCTTCGTAAGCCGGCAGGTTAACCCAGTCGCCTTCTGGGCCGACGTTCTTCACATAAAAATAGGACCGCTGCCACATCTTCACCGACTTAATCAGTGCAATGGTGGGAAACGGATTGTCGGCCACTGATCTCCGCATCGCGATAAATGCACCGCACTGGGCCGGCACACCGGCGACGTGTGTGCCGAGCTTGGACTGGAAGAACTCACCCCAGAGTTCGATGGTGGGGAGAACGCTGAGGAAGCCTTCACACAGGGTGGCGAAGGCAGCCAGCATCACCACCATGTTCGGAGTAAGGTGGTGCGGCTGGAGCTCGTGGAACTCCAAGAAGGAGCGAAAGAAGCCGCTCGCCGGCAGCCCCAGGCCGCGCATAAGGTGCGAGCGAAATATGACCCGCTTGCCCTCCTCTGGCATCGGCGATATTTCCCCCTCCGGCGCGAGGCGGACCCGCACTAAGCCCCTGCCGGGCAGCCGCCGTGTCTTGCGGAGGATCTCGACGTCGTCGTCATCAACCTCAGAGCCGTCCCACACTCCAGAGCATACAGCAGGAGGCGCGGCGGCGGAGGAAGAGCTCATCGTTGCGGGCACGGCGTGGTTCGGATCAGCAGCAACGAGAGGAAGAAGAAGCGAGAAGGAGCTAAAGGGAGAAGGGAGAATGGGCGCGCGTGCTTCGCCGCCCCCCTCCCCCGCCTACTTGTAGGCTCGTGGGCTGAGAAGCTAAGGGGGCAGTCGTGGGATTAACTGCGCCCAGGACCCCACGACCCCCACGATTTACCACACGAAGTTACCACGTGCAATAACCGCGCAGGAACCCCAACCGTCTGCACGGCCACAACGGATCCGTTCGCATGCCGAGGGGTGGTAGTGGCGTGCCCCGCCTGTAGGCCTGTCCCGTCGCGCATGTGGGTGAGCAGACTAGCTCAGCCACGTGGTGCCTTGCGACGGGTCCACCACGGGCGGCCACCCGGAAGCTTATCAGGCACGCCGCCTGGACTCCGCAGCGACGATTCAATCTTTTTTAGGGGCAAGTCGGCCTTAAGCAAGTCGGACTCCAACTAGTCGGCTTGACAAGAAGATGGCTAGCGAGGCCCAGATCCAACCGCCGGAAAGAAGAAACTGTTGAGGCTCCTCGACATGTCGCCCTCGGATCCTCACCAGCTTCGGGGACTACTGTCGGAGTAATGGGCCACGGGTAGGCTAACCCAGGCCCAGAACCTTTCAAGACATTGAGGCAAAATGCGCTCCTCGAGACCCCAGGACGAAGAGCTGTCTTCTAAGAGTCGGCGGCGAGGCGGCCGACTGCCCACTCGCGGCCGAGTCCCAGGGACGACTTTAGGATAAGCCGACTCCTGACTGGCGACTTCCAGAGAAGCCGGCCTTGGGGAGTCGGCCCGCGACGCCAACAACCCCCATGCCCTCATAAAAAGGGATGGGACGAGGAGTGGCCATAGTAAGGTCCACTCCCACCCCTTTTCCAAGGGCATGCGTGGCTACAGTACGCCGTACCCGCAGAGATCTCTGCGCGGTGTGACACTATTGCCATGCCGGCCCTGACGTCAGCCCCAGAGGGCGGAGTCCTGTGCCCACGACAGCCTGCCGGTACGACCCAGGGATGATGGGTCCCAATAGTCGGCGGGCGTACGAAAGACGGCGAGAGCGCCACCAGTCGGCCTGGATGGGAGTCGGCCCCCAGGAGTCGGCCGGCCCCTCCCACAGGCCCCACGCGCCATTAATCAGATGCGATAGGGAGTGGCCACAGTGATCGCCCGCTAGACGGCGGAGCTGTCGCCACGACCTCGTGACTGAGCCCGCGTCATTAGAGGCACGGGTACAGTAATCTACGGCTGGCAAGACCCGCCCGTGGCGGACGCGGCCTGTCGGCTCCGTACCGAGCCAGTTGGCGCGCCCTAGGAGTCGGCGGATAAGACGGCGGCCAGAGAGACTGACGGCTGGGCCCGTGCCCAGCTGGATTACCATTGTACCCCTGGGGGGTAGGCCTATATAATCCATTAGCACTAGACCATGTCATATAGGAAGGAGAGAGCTAGCCTTGCCTTCTCCTACCTCTAGGAAACAACTCGAGGAGCAACCGTGTAAACACTTTGCCATAGTGATCATGAGGAGACCCCGTAGAGCAGCAGTAGGGGTATTATCTCCCCGGAGAGCCCCAAAGCTGGGTAAGATTCGCCGGCGTGCATGCCATCGCCTTATCCCGTTTCTAGGCACTGGCGACGTTCTACTCGCGCCCACCATGATAAGCCATCCTTTGGCTTATGTCGCACCCAACCCCCGACAACCGGTGCTTGGGTACTGTCCTTCCTTGGACAAGCATCCCACTTATGATTAACCCCCATTGCAATCATCTGCAACTACAACAGAAGTATTAAGTTAAACCTAACCATAGCATGAAACATATGGATCCAAATCAGCCCCTTACGAACCAATGCATAAACTAGGGTTTAAGATTCTGTCACTCTAGCAACCCATCATCTACTTATTACTTCCCAATGCCTTCCTCTAGGCCCAAACAATGGTGAAGTGTCATGTAGTCGATGTTCACATGACACCACTAGAGGAGAGACTGTGTTACATCTCATCAAAATATCAAACAAATACCAAATTCACATGACTACTTATAGCAAGACTTCTCCCATGTCCTCAGGAACAAACGGAACTACTCAAAAAGCATATTCATGTTCATAATCAGAGGGGTATTAATATGCATAATGGATCTAAACATATGATCTTCCACCAAGTAAACCAACTAGCATCAACTACAAGGAGTAATCAACACTACTAGCAACCCACAGGTACCAATCTGAGGTTTTGGGACAAAGATTGGATACAAGAGATGAACTAGGGTTTGAGATGAGATGGTGCTGGTGAAGATGTTGATGGAGATTGACCCCCTCCCAATGAGAGGATCATTGGTGATGACGATGGTGATGATTTCCCCCTCCCAGAGGGAAGTTTCCCTGCAGAACAGCTCCGCTGGAGCCCTAGATTCGTTCCGCCAAGGTTCCACCTCATGGCGGCAGAGTTTCATCCCGAAAGCTTGCTTATGATTTTTTCCTCAACGAAAGACTCCATATAGCCAAAGATGGGCATCAGAGAGCCACCAGGGGGGCCACGAGGCAGGGGGCACCCAGGGGGGTAGGGCGCGCCCCCACCCTCGTGGACAGTGGGTGGCCCCCTCTGGTACTTCTTTCGCCCAATATTTTTTTATATATTCTGAAACGTGCTCCCGTGAAGTTTCAGGACTTTTGCACTTGTGCATATTAGGTCTCTAGATATGACCCAACATGCTCTTCAGTACTATGAAAGAGGTGCTGCTACTTGGTGGAGGATGTACCAAACCATCAATGGATGGCAAGGAGTAACCACTTGGAAAGAATTTGAGATGACTCTGCAAAGGTCTCGTCTTGTGTCCCATAATTTGAAGCCTTGTGGAAATGATACGAAGAAACCTTATGCATGCAAGCTCTGTGGAGAAATAGGACACAACCATAAAGAGCACAAGGTTGAATGCCCCCATTGTGAAGAAAGTCACTCAGCTAAAGAATGCCCAACTAGGCAGATTACTTGTTTCTTGTGTGAGGAGACTACCCACTACCCTGCTCAGTGTCACATTTACCCCATGGTACAAAGAACTATCCAACAGAAGAAAGAAGCAATGAAAGGAGCCCTCATGGAAATTTTAGAAGAACCAGTGATGAAGGAAGAGGTGGAGGGCACACCCAAAGAAGACCCAATTAAACCCTGCACCAAGTCATGCTATTCATGGGGAGAAGAAGGACACATCTCCTAAAATTGTCTGAATGGTGACCTAGTAGAATTCCCTACAGAGGAAGTAAAGTATGACCCACAGGAGATAGAAGCCCTGATCAGAACGGAAAAGTCCAGGAAGAGAAATAGATTGGATTCCAGGAACAACCCAATTTCTACAAAGGACCTGAGTCATATCAAGGTGCAAAGATTCAGGGAACTACTTCAGCGGTTGCCCAAAAAGGAAGCCGAGGACCCAAGGAGGCTATGAAATCACAAGAAAACCACGAGCCTTGTCACAAGTAATATGTTTCTGCTGTAATGAAGCATGGCACCTTGCTAGAGACTGTCCCAATGAGGACATTCGTGTGGAAAAGTTGAGTCTGTGAGAAAGGTAGTAGTAGTAGTGCGAACATTTCTTTTATATTGAGGTGTTGAGTTGAGGCATGTAATGGGAAATGCATAAGATTGTAGAAATTTGAGAATCAATAAAGTTAGCATCGTTGGTACTGATTTGGATTTTATGAGTAGTTACTCTATGAAGAAAGATTTTGACCATTTTTGAGGATATGAGAAATATGGTCTATGGAAGAATTTGTGCATTTCAAGGGTGGTAGTACCCTGTGAGGACCCTTGACCCCTGGAAAAGATAAAGATATTCCACGGAGTGGACTTCGGACAAAATAAGTATGAGTTTTGTCTCGATATGTGGGATACCCCAAGAATATGAAGGGATGAAGTACTATTGGATATAAAGGAGGTATAATGTTGGTAATGTGGAACAAATTTAACCCCATGATGAGTATGAGTAATCACGTCTTAGCTTGGTACCAATAGAAGAAAGGGAGACAGTACAATTGGATGGACTTAAGAATGCTAGGAAGCTAGATGTTGAAATAATGATCAGTTGCCCCTATGATGAGTTCAAGGTTTACAAATGATGAGATGGGCCATAACCCACAGGCCCCAGGACCTGCCAGAAGCAAGCATACTCTTGCTGAAGGAAAATCCTGGAAGAAGTTATGATTCTGTTAGCAGACGGTCTTATAGGAGTTTACGCAAAACCTGAGAGATGTGAAGAAACGATAGATGTTGTTTGGCTTCCAGAATCAATGGATTTATCCGAACTGGGTTTGTCGACAAGGGAAATTCTGCAATGCATGTGAGAATGACCGAGTGTCAGAATGCGAGATTCGCTAAACTATATACAAGGTAATGATTTGTGTGCGGGATGGATTGATCACCATACCGACTTACTCTAATTCGCCTTGCTGTATGGGATGGTAAATCTGAGTGACTTACCCATAGTAGAGAGACGATGATCAAAACCTTGTTTAAACCTTAGAATGGTATGACAATTTTTCCCTTTGTACCAGGCAACTGTTGCCAATCGTAGGTCATACGGTGAGAATGAAGCCCAGACCCGTTTCCTGCAGGGACCCAGTCAAATTGTTTGATGAACACTATGAGATATCGATAGTTGTTTAGTATTGGCGCCAGACCTGTCAGCTAAGAAGAACCCGTCTCGGAATAACCTTGCCAAGATGAAAGGACACAAGGATTGAGGAAAAGGTTATGCCACTACCGGAAGAGCCAGAGAAGGAATTTTCCCAAGAATCTGAGAAGATTGACACTGCCAACAATAAGGAAGGAGTATATGAGTTTTGGTGAAACAGTAACCATGCTTCTAAGGGTGGTAGCACCCCAGACCCTCTGTGATGATCGACAGATTTTGAGAAGACCCTGAACCTAACTTATTTCTTTCTAGCCTCTCCGAATCTCGAGGGCGAGATTCATTTTAAGGGTGGTAGTTTTGTAACATCCCAAAATTCTAAATTTTGGAATGTTATATTAAATAAGTAGTTTTGATTTGTTTGCTTAATTGTGATGTGGTTGCTTGTGTGAAATTGAGTGAAATTTGAAACCTTTTTGAAAGTTAACTTAGAGGGAATAAAATGACTTTCCCAAACTTTCATTTTTGCATTCTGATCTCCATGAATTAAAAATCATTTCATCACAAAACCCTAGAGTGAAGATGATATGACTTCTTCCATTTAAATAAATGAAAAGGTTTTTGAAAAGATTTGAGTTCCATTTGGAACTATTTTAAATTCACAAACTTTAAGCAACTCAATGATTTTCATGAGATAAGATAAAATGACTTCTTCAAAACATATGAAATATGAGTTGGAAGTTTAAAAGAATCGAATTTAAAGCCCCTTTGAAAATTATTATTTTTCAATTTGGAGTTATTTGGTTTTGTTCGAATTATTTTTCTCCAAAAATAAAATATATGGAAATTAGGGTAAAATGATTCCCTACAATAGAAAAATGGAGAGAAATAAATTTGAAATTATTTTGATATTTTTAAAAATGATTTTTATGAGGTTTTATTGTAGCAGTAGCACTGTTTGCTTTATTTAAATTTTTGTGGACTTTATTTGACTCTAGAAAAATGTTCATGTTATAGAAAATCTTTTTATGAAATTTTTGATATATAATATGTCTATATAAATTTTTATTTTTATTTTCGTTATTCAGTTTTTTCCCTTTATGTTTCTTTTAAAAAATAGCGTGTGCAGCCTATAACTATCCGTCGCCTGTGTGCCCAACATAGTCAGGAGACAGGCCCGTAACTGTTTTTATTTATTATTCGGTTATGCTTGGAAAAAAACTATTTTTTCAAAAATATTTATTTTTTTAAAAAAAGTTCAAAAAACAAACTGCAGCGCGCGTGTGCCGGCCGGACGAAAACTTTAGCCCATGCGTTTTTCTCTTTTCTATTTTTACGTTTATGTTTAGTCCAACATTGCCTAGCCTTTAACCTCTAAACCTATTTTCCACCTATAAATATAGACCCATAGAGCCTCCAAAATCATCCGATTCGGGTTAAATCAATATTTTGGTTTTACTAGATTCATTAAAGAAAAAATATTTTTCTCCTCTTCGGCGGGACTTCTGGAAATTGTCTTCTCTTTCCGAAGTCGTCTTTTCTCTACGTTATAAATGTATATTTCTTTGTTTTCCTTTTATACTTCTGTAGTTTATTATTTCTAGACTAGTACGGTAGAATAATTAGATTATCAATTAGTCTCTGTATTTATACATTAGGCCAAGAATTCTTTTAGTTGTATCTATTTTTCTTTCGTAAAACAGCTTGTCTCTGATTTTTCAAATAGCCATAACTTTTTACCCATTCATCCAAATTAGATGAAACCAACGCCTATAGTTTCGTCTTGTTTTCAAATATCCAGTAAACCTGCCACGTCAACTTTTTGAAATTTTCAAATTTTCAAATTCGTTTAGATTTATATTCAAACTTCTTTTGATCATAACTTGAGTTTTATAACTCAGATTTAGTTGGTTCTTTTTGCAAATCGAAACTCTTGACCTAAACTTTCTGATAAGACCAAATCCACCCAATTTTGGTATTGCTAGAAATTATTTTCTGTTGCAAGATTTAATTGCTTGTTTTCGAAGTTTTCCAAGATCTTTTCTTCGATTCTTTTGCATGATTGCTTATGTGTGGTTACTATTGCTTGATTATGATAGATTGACTGGAGTGTGATGAGTAGAACTATCAGGATTTATGAATGCGAATCATCTTCATCAATAGTACAAGGCAAGTTCACACTTTGATCATATTTTCCATACCCAGTTTTTATGCATTAGTTTCACCCTCAGACATTGCATGAGTAGGATGTGTTAACATGTGGGTATTTGGTAAGTAGTTGATGAGGTAGGAACCTACTGTGTTATATTCAAACCTCTGGGTGTTACTACGTTATGCTTATACTGCTATGCTATGCTCGTAGATGTGGTTTGGTTTTGAGATGATCCATGAAAGATTTGAGAGTTATTTATATCTAAGGGTTAACTTCAGGTGGCTACTTTAATACACATCTGGGTGGATTGGTTGGGCACCCTAGGGATACAAGTGAATTGCCCGAACACCTAGGGAATCCAGTGTTTTCCTAGGAGATCCCGGGGTATGTGATCATCCTATGGTTTGCCACCCAGACTCAAAGGGATCATAATATTGTTCATGCTGGAAACTCCCGTGTGCAGCCACATGTCATTATGGGCTCTGGCATAGTTGAGTATGTTGTGGGAATCCTTTCCATGATGGGCTAGCAGATGTAGGGGATTGTAGGTGTACCAGCCTATCTATCGGTTAAGGGGACCTCTTCGGAAAGACTGTGTCTCGATCATCCGTTTCTCAAACATCATGTAGTGCGAGATATTCAACGGAGGAGATCGAGTCTTGTGGGGAAAGTGCGCAAACCTATGCAGAGTGTACAAACTAATCATGATTAGCTGTGTCCCCGGTTATGGACATCTTGAGTATCTGGTACTTGAATTATTATGTTGATCTCATCACTTTATTTAATTAATAATTTTTTGGGTTAATGTTAATTTGGGATCGAGCTGGGGTTATGTTCTTGAAGGGCAACTTCGAAGGGCTCAAGGGATACGCTGTGGGCCGGATGACCAAGAGTCGTCGAGGCAAGATCTACATCGACGACGAAGGCTGGGGCCCCGAGGCCGGCTCAATCGAGTACGGGTACCGGGTCCCCTTCGACGGAATTCACGTCTTCATCGGCCGGATCGGCGAGTCAGGACCTGAGTCGGATGTCCACACCAACCTCCTCGAAACGGCTCAGCGCGTCGGGTCCACCCGTGTTCAATCTGTCGTGAAGCATGCCTTCGTAGGCTGCATCCATGGCGGTGAATACTCCGAAGGATCAATGGAAGGCGGGGAGACGGCCATCAGCTCTGATACTGCATCATCAATAGGTGAGACGAACTCGTTGTACCAACTGCAAGACGGCTTGCTCGGGGGCTGTTCCGATGGCAGTAGTATTCCGGACCCCCTTGAGCCGCCGAATTGGGCCGGAGTCTTCATGGCAGGGACGCAGCCCGGGCAGAACTCCACTGCAGCGACAGCAGCAGCCACCGAGTCGGCAGCTGCCGGGTCAGGAGACCCCGCACGCCCCCGGGCTCAGGTTCTCGTGGACTTCATGGATAAACTGATGACTCTGTTAATCGCTGCGGTAGAGCCGGCGGATAAAGCCTAGCATGACGCGGAAGTGGCACGCGTGCGGGAGGAAATGGTGCAAGCTAAGGAAAATCTGGCCCCGGAGGAAACCCGGATGGCAGCAGAACGAGCAGCTTTGGATGCTCGTGCTCATCAACTTCAAGCAGAAACCTTCTGGCTCTCGGTGGATCTTAATGTGTCAAACGAAGTCATGAGGAGGAGGCATCAGAAAAATCAGTCACGTCTGCCTCTAACACTGGATCCGAGGAATCTGTTCCATACACCCGGGGCTGGAGGGAGCAACCCGCCAGAGGCAAACCGGGTCACGACGCCCGGTGCACCAGTTCAGCCACGCACTATGGAGCCGCCGCGCATGAATACAGCTCCTCCTCGTTATATATCAACACCCTCGGGTCACTTCTCCAACCCCATGGAGAACCTCATTGCGGCGTCGGCTCGATTGGCAGCTCTCCCGATGGAAGGCGACTCGCCAGCAACAATTGAAACCCGAAGGGTATGAGAATTACTTCAGACAGCTTTGGCCCAGCAGGATGCATACTCCTACAGTCGAGACAAGATTCATTCAACTCCTCGCCCAAGCCAGAGCCCGAGCTACAGTAGGCACATGGAATCTGCAGAGATGTCAAGTAATGCTCAACATCACAACCGGCCATATAGGTATGAGCCGGGGCGGGCTAGAGCTCTTAACTTGGCGGATCAGGAGAGGATTCGTCA
Source organism: Triticum aestivum (assembly GCF_018294505.1). NCBI lineage: Eukaryota > Viridiplantae > Streptophyta > Magnoliopsida > Poales > Poaceae > Triticum > Triticum aestivum. The sequence continues at coordinate 522,462,807 of NC_057812.1, forward strand.
AGAGGTGGAACGGGCGGCTCAGATAGCAGTGGAGCAGGTGGCTCACCAAACCTTTCCGGCTTATCCAGCAACCTCGGTTGAGGCAGGAGTGGCTACAAGAACCGAAGGCGTACCTTGCCTGGTCCCAGCCATACGCAATGAGTGGTTGCCCAAGGATTTCAAGGGACCTCGTAAGGTGCCTAACTACACGGCTGACTTACAGCCGGGGGCTTGGATTGAGAGCTATGAGATGGCTATGGAGCTGTTGGAGGTTAGTGATGCTGCAATGGCCAAATATTTTACCATGATGTTGGATGGAACGGCTCGGACCTGGTTGAAAGGATTACCATCCAATTCCATCGGCTCATGGGCAGAGTTGAAAGCACGGTTCATCCAGAACTTTAAAGACACGTGTAAGCAGCCAATGTCGATTGTGGATCTGACCAATTGCAAGCAAGAGGATGGAGAATCTACAACCCATTGGGTGCACCGGGTCAAGGAGATAATACATTCATCTGATAAGATGGATGCCGGCTCAGCAGTTTTGATGTTGGAGAAAAATTGCCGTTTTGAACCTCTGAAACAGAAGTTGGGGCGGCTTAAACGTGACTATAATGACATGGGAACGTTTATGGCGGCTCTTGTCAAGTATGCCGATTCTGATACCACCAAAGACCCGGCATCTGATGAAGAAAAAGCAACGAAGGGAAAGAAGAACGGCAATGGCAAGGGTCACCAGCATAACCCGGAAAATCAAGGAGGTAATAAGCGTAAAGCTGATGAGTTTGTTGCTAATACTAATGCACAGGGTGGTAATCAGCGGCGCAAGGGCAGACAACCCCCTCGATCAGGCGGGTCAGGCCCCACTCTTGAGTAGTTGTTGAATGAACCTTGTCCAAGACACGGCACCCGGGAGAAGCTAGCCACCCACTTGTGGAAGGATTGCACGATCATGAAAGAGTTTAAAAATTCAAATGCATTTGATGGGGGTCACAGCCCGGGTGGCGGCTCAGGTGGAGGCGGCTTTTAGGGCCCGGGCGCCGGTTCAAGTGGAGGAGGTTTTCATGGTCAGGGTCATCCTGGTCACCAAGGAGGATATAATCAGCAACACAACCAAGGGAATCAATAGCAGCAACAATCCGGCTATCAGAGCAACCCGAAGCAATTGAGTAGCGGACAGTATCATGTCTTTACTACCAGTTTATGTAAGAGAGACCAGAAACTCCACAAGAGGGCCGTCAATGCCGTTGAACCGGCAATTCCACGTTATCTACGTTGATCGGAGCAGCCTATTGTGTGGTGTAGAGAGGATCACCCGCCCCGGGTTGATAATCCGGGTCATTTGGCTTTGGTGGTGGCACCCCAGGTTGGTGGGTACAAGTTTACTAAAGTACTCATGGATGGAGGCAGCAGCATCATCATCCTTTACTATAGACGTTCCGCCGGATGGGATTGACGGATAAAAATCTTAAACAATCCAACACTATTTTTCATGGTATAGTACTCGTTAAGTCGGCATACCCAGTTGGTAAGATCGAGCTGGAGGTAGCCTTTGGGGATGAGTATGACTCCAGGGCAGAAAAATTAACCTTTGAAGTGGTTAAGATCTAAGCCCATATCATGCTCTGTTTGGACGGTCGGCTTATGCCAAGTTCATGGCTCGGCCGTGTTACGTGTATTTGTAGCTAAAGATGTCGGGTCACAAGGGCACCATTACAGTCCATGGGAGCCGGAAGATCGCCTTGGAATGTGAAGAGGGGGATGCTGCCTATGTTGAATCTGTTTGTGCAACAGAGGAGTTGAAATTCTACAGGGATCATGTTGACCCGGCGGACATGACGTCATTAAAGAAACCAACAACAGAGCATGAGCCAGAGTTAAAGTTCAAATCGGCTGATGACACTAAGATGGTTGACTTTGTGCCTGACGATTCATCCAAACAGTTCATCATCAGCGCAAACTTGGATCCGAAATAGGAAAGCGCGCTCATCGAGTTCATCCGTGAGAACTGGGACATCTTTGCATGGAAACCTTCAAACATGTCGGGTGTCTCGAGTGAACTCGCTGAGCACACTCTTAATATCGATCCAAAGTTCAAACATGTCAGACAGTTTCTTCGGTGGTTCAATGAAGAAAGGCGCAAGGCCATTGGAGAAGAGGTGGTCCGGCTCCTGGAGACCGGGTTCATTGTGGAGGTCTTTCACCCAGAATGGTTAGCTAACCCGGTGCTCGTGCTAAAAAAGAATGGCACCAGGCGTATGTGTGTGGATTACACAGATTTAAACAAGGCCTGTCCGGCTGATCCTTTTTCTCTTCCCCGTATTGATCAGATCATTGATGCTACGGCGGGTTGCGCATGGTTGAGTTTCTTAGATGCTTACTCCGGGTATCATCAGATTAAGATGACAGTCAAGGATCAAGAGAAGACACCGTTTATAACTCCTTTTGGGGCTTTCTGCTATGTGTCTATGCCTTTTGGGCTCAAGAGTGCTCAGGCGACTTACCTATGGTGTGTAGAGAATTGTCTTCATGATCAAATTGGGGGCAATGTTCATGCCTATGTGGATGATATATTAGTGAAGTCCAGGGAAGAGGAAACCTTGGTCACAGACTTGAAAGAGACTTTTGATAATCTTCGGGTTTAAAAGATGATGCTTAACCCGGCCAAGTGTGTTTTTGGAGTACCAACCGGCAAGCTTTTGGGTTTCCTGGTGTCTAACCAAGGTATTGAAGCCAACCCGGAGAAGATCAAGGCAATTACATCCCTGGCCAAACCGGCCTGCGTCAATGATGTTCAACGACTGGCGGGTCGTGTGGCTGCTTTGAGCCGGTTCATAAGCCGGTTAGGGGAAAAGGCTATGCCTCTATATCAGTTGATGAAGAAAACAGATGTGTTTGTTTGGAGCGATGCTGCGAACGCCGCTTTTGAGGATCTGAAGGCACAACTGGCTGAGCCGCCGGTCCTAGCTACTCCAATTGAGAAAGAGCCGCTATTGTTATACGTAGTTGCCAACTCACGGGCTGTTAGTGTGGCTATGGTGGTAGAGCGCAAGGAGGCTGGCAAAGAGCATTCAGTTCAACGGTCGGTTTATTATGTCATTGAAGTGCTAATTGAGTCTAAGCAACGATATCCACATTGGCAGAAGCTTGTTTATGGGGTGTTCATGGCGAGCCGGAAGCTTAAGCATTACTTTCAGGGACATCCAATCATTGTGGTTAGCTCTGCTCCTTTGGGAGACATTATTCAAAACAGAGAAGCTACAGGGTGAGTTGCCAAGTGGGCAATTGAGCTTGGGTCTCATGGGCTGAAGTATGTTCCACTTACTGTGATTAAGTCTCAAGCTCTAGTTTACTACATCAATGACTGGATAGCGATGCAGATGCCAGAAGAAAAGCTGGACAACACATATTGGACTATTCATTTTGATGGGTCCAGGCATTTGGAGGGCTCGGGGCTGGAGTTGTATTAACTTCCCACGAGGTGATAAATTCTGTTATGTGTTACGATTGATGTTTCCGTGCACTAACAACGCAGCAGAGTATGAAGCATTGCTCCATGGTCTTCGAGTGGCAAAGGAGATGAGCTTGAGCCGGGTCAGATGTCTTGGTGATTCAGATCTAGTGGCTCAGCAGGTGTCTGGCAAGTGGGATTCCAAAGACCCTCTCATGCCGGCTTATCGCCGAGAGGTCGATGCTGTTGCAGGATATTTTAAAGGTTATCAGGTGGAACACATTGATCGTCGAAAGAATGAAGCAGCTGATGCTTTGAGCCGGCTGGGGTCTCAACGTAAGCCGGTACCACCCAACACCATTTTAGATGTTTTGCACAACCCCTCTGTCAAGTTGCCCACAGAAGAAGATTTAGCTGTTCCTGACCCGGAGGCGCAGTTGGTGGCGGCTCTTCATGTCATCCCAGATTGGACGGTGCCGTTCTTGGCTTACATGACCCGGGGAGAATTGCCAGCAGATGAGACCCTGGCTCGACAGATAACCCAGCGGTCTAAGTCCATGACGATTTCGGATGGAGAATTATTTCATCGCAGTGTTTCTGGAGCGTTTCAACGGTGTGTTTCCCCCGAAGAGGGTCAAGAAATCCTTCATGAGATCCATGAAGGCGATTGTGGTCATCGCGCCGAGTCAAAATCTTTAGTGGCCAAGGCGTTTCATCACGGTTTTTACTGATTGACGGCTCACGCTGATGCAGAATATCTGGTCAGTAGATATGATGGATGTCAGAAATTTGCACGACGAGCGCATGTGCCAGCTCAAGAGCTCCAGATGATTCCAATCACTTGGCCGTTTGCAGTCTAGGGGCTTGACATGGTGGGACCTTTCAAAAGGTCGAAGGATAAGAAGACACATCTCCTAGCGGCTATTGATAAGTTCACTAAATGGGTTGAGGCGGAGCCTGTGAGTAAGTGTGATGCAGCCACGGCGGTTCAGTTCATAGAAGAAAATAATCTTCCGTTTCGGTTTTCCACATAGTATTATCATGGACAATGGCACTAATCTATCCCAAGGGGCTATGGAAGAGTTTTGTCAGCGAGAGCACATCCAGCTTGATGTTTCTTCTGTAGCTCATCCTCAATCCAATGGTCAAGCTGAGAGAGCCAATCAGGAAATTCTGAAAGGGCTAAAACCCCGGCTTATGGTTCCTTTACAGCGAACGCCGGGTTGTTGGGTAGAGGAGTTGCCTTCAGTGTTATGGAGCATCAATACTACCCCCAACAGGTCTACTGGTTATACACCCTTCTTCATGGTTTATGGGGCAGAAGCAGTATTGCCCAGTGACATCCGTCATGACTCACCCCATGTGGAGGCTTATGTTGAAGCTAAAAATGAAAAAGCTAGACAGGATGCGCTTGACTTGTTGGATGAAGATGGAGACTTAGCAGTAGCACGGTCAGCAATCTATCAACAGGACCTGTGTCGTTATCATAGCCGCCGGGTTAAGACCAGGACTTTTCAGGAAGGCGACTTGGTGCTCCGGCTCATCCAAGATCTTTCAGATGCACACAAGTTGTCCCCACCTTGGGAAGGACCTTTTGTGGTCTGTAAAAATTTAAACAACGGGTCTTACTACCACATTGACGTTCGAGAGCATGCAGACTCACGTAAGTCGGAAGAGGAGACTCGTCGGCCGTGGAACATTGCTCAACTTCGGCCGTACTATACCTGAGCCACCGGCTCTCATCATGTACATATGTTCACATTGTATATACGATGATAAGCAATAAAGTAAGACCATCGGTCTCTTTTCTTTTCAAAGATTATGCATCTTTATTATTTTTTCACAAATGACCATTGAGGAGCTGATCATATTTGAATCAAGTTTAACCTTTTCTAGTCCGGCTTAAGATCGTATTCGAATCTAGCTGTAAATCTCAAGGTCACTTGGGGGCTTCCTGTTCAAACATAGGTCGTATTCGAACCAAAGAGAACATAGCTGTCGTAACCCTCTTGATCGGCTCAAGGCCAAACTCACTTGGGGGCTTCTTGATCGTATCCGAATCATAGCTTAACCCCTTTTGAGCCGACTTGGATCGTATTCGAATCAGGGTCGTTAAAAACCTCTCGAGGTCATTTGGGGGCTTCCTGTTCAAACATAGGTCGTATTCGAACCAAAGAGAACATAGCTGTCGGTACCCTCTTGATCGGCGCAACGCCAAAGCCACTGGAGGCTATATGGTCGTATTCGAACCTTAGCTTAACCCTTTTGGTCCGGTTTACTAATCATATTCGAATCAGAAACCCCCAATCTGTTAAATACAGAGTTAAAATTATGTTTGTTATCTGTTGCTTGCCTTTTAGTTTTTGTTGTTTCAATATTACAAATGAGATGGCCTGGTTTTTTTTTTGCCGGCTCAATTATTGGACAACACAGCCGCCCGGGTTATCCAAGCCGGTGGTCTAAGGATCCGAAGGTACGAGCTACTGAGATATGATGATTATTGAATATTCAAGGAGTATTAAGTTTTATACATATTGAATTATCAAATTCATCACCCGGGTTATTTGAACCGGCGATCTAAGAATCAACAACGACAAGGAACAGAGTTTAAACATTGCAGAGACAAGCATTAAACAATGCTTAAGACAACATTAAACATTGGCATCGGGAAGCACATATTCACATAGAAGTGTTTTTTTCACGATGGCATAAGCAAAAACGTGGTGTTTTAAACAGTTAAGCTATTACACGGCTTTATAAGCCCATGAAGATGATCATTGTCCTTCCCTCACCGGTTCACCATCTCGAGTCTGTTGGAAGTTGGATTTGGACCATTCAAAGCCATTCATGGCGAGAAATTCAGCTTCGTCGTCAATCAGGCTGACCGGGTCAATTTCCGGGGCAAAGGTATCTTCTCTCACAGGTGGGATCAGATCAGCAACTTTGTATGAAGGAGTGGCCATCTTCTTATTTGCACTATCAAAACCTGGCTAGTATTTGTCCACGTTGGTATCATCTCCAAGGCTAGTCGCCTGAGGCCGGACTTCATGGACGTAGGCTATAAAGTCATCTTGATCAGAAGGAGACCCATCCTCCTTCACGGTAGGATAGCCCCTTGCAACGTCCACCGGGTCTAGGTCTGGCACCCAAGCTTTGGAGCAGCTTAGGGTAGTCAGTGCACCGGCTCACGCACAGGAGCGTTTTACCTCTTGGAATCTAGCAGGAAGGATGGATAACTTCTTCAAGACATCGCTGAGCTGGTTGGATCCTTGATTTACCAGAGAGATAGCGGCCAGAGCCCATTGTGTACCAATGTACAACTGTTGAACCAAGGTGTATACTGCCTTCAGTTTAATCAACAGGTCTTGGCTCAGGTTTTTGCTTCGCGGACCTGTATATATTTTTAACAGAGTTAGTTGGCGGATCATATTCCGGTTTGAAAATTTTATATTCAAGATCAATTTAGACGGCTTACCAAAAATCATGGCAACCATCTGAGATACCCGGCTCTTCAAATTGTTCAGCTCTGTTGAAATTTCTTTCAGAGCTGTTTCGGCTATCTCAGCTCGGCGGGTCAGGAGTGTTTTCTCATTCTCCCAAGTTTTCTCTTTGGCAGCAAAGCTGGTCTTCAAAGTCTCCATCTCAGAAAGGCTCATTTGCAACTTGGAGGTGGAAGATTTAATTTCTGACTCCTGGCTTGCTAGCCGGGTCTTTGTGTCAGTCAATTGGGAGTTCAATTCAGATACTGCATTATGTGAAACATTCAGATAAGTTAAGATTTGGTTTTAAATTCCAATATACATATTCAAAATTCAAAGTCCCAAGTGCTTTACAAATAAAACACTTGGCACTTGGGGGCTAATGTATGCCAAATCATTTTTTTGTGACTCTACCAGCATATTAGAAGTCCCAAGTCCTTTACAAAGTAACAACACTTGGCACTTGGGGACTAATGTACGCAGTTCAGCAAGGTTATCAAAGATAAACCGGAATGGTAAGTATTTTACAGATCGTGTTCAATTCTGAAGTACCGATTCATTAATGATTAAATAAACCGGTCCTTGGGGACTATGGGTGAAGTCTTGTTCTACCAATATCAGGCAAAGATTCAGAAGTAATGGTATCGGTCTATATTTTAAGTCTACAGGTTATTCTGTTTCTCTCATAATCTACAGACTTGGGGGCTGAAGGAATATTGGTAAACCGGAAACTACATACCTCATACTTCAATTGAAGCTGCTTGACCATCTCAATCTCAGAATCACGACTGGAGTGTACATGACTGAGATAGCCGGACAAAGTCTCACTGGCATTAAGAAGGCCATAGTTGGTAACATCAAGACGAACCTTCCGCCTCTCCAAAGCTTCTTGCTTAGCTGTGCACCGTGCCAGTACCGTCGGGTTCCCCGGCTCAACATAGCACCTCCCAGTAATTTGAACATCTTGAACACGGGGAGACGGTGGGCCGGTTGAGCTTGATGGACCAGCTGCAGAAGGGTTAATAGTGTTCTTGACAAGGGATGGCTCTAGAGGATTTGCTTCATGAACAATAGGCGGGTCTTCTGGGGCGACAGTTAAAGGAGAAGGTGGCCTAGCCGGCTCAGATGCCAGTACTGGCGGGTCTTCCACTGGTTTTGTTGCCTTCGCTTTCTTTGACTTAGCTCGACCGCTAAAGAAAAATATTGCAGGATAGTCAGCATTAAGATAACAATTGATTAAACTCGGAAGAAAAAAGGATTTTTAATTACCTAGGAGCAGTCTTGAAAGCCGGAAATTGTGTTTGTGATGAGTCGCCCGAGGAACGAGACACCTCCTGAAAAGGTAAATGAAAGGAGTTAAAGGAAATACAAGGAGCAGGATTCATTAAAACAAAGGTAAGGACAGTAATAAGTAAACCTCGTTTAGACATTTTCAAGGGGTCTGTTCAGGGACGACAGCCAGCTCATCTTCAATCTCAACTTCACGACGGCTTTCATGCTGCTGCTTTCTCAAATGAAAGTTGGGATCCAAGTGAGCTAAGGGGTTAGAAAACCTTACTTTACGGATCACTCGTCGAACATTGTGTCTTGGTAAGGGCTCTGAGTCGGAGGAAATGATAGTTACCTCTGCTTTCCCGGCTTGACTAGCCCCAGTGTCATCCTGGTAAGGATCAGTATCAATAAGATTGTTAAAAAGTTGACCAAGGGAATCAAGGGCTACCTCCGAGTCAGACGAGTCATCAAGCTTCATTAAATCCTCAGCAGTAGTTTTCTTCTTCTTCTTTGATTTACGGGTCGTCTTCTTGGTGTTCATAGCAGTGGCTTTCGCCTTCTTGGCAGCTTCGTGGTCATATTTTACTTTCTAGAAGTTAGAATTGGCCTATAAAGACAAGAAGAAAGATCAGTATTAAGTACTAATAGCTGGGCAAAACACGAAGAAAAAAGAGATCAGAATGTACTTACTTCTGGCGCCGGATTAATCTTGCAGAAGGGACTCAACCCAACAATACTGCAATCTTCGTACTTCCCATTTACCAAAAGGGTTGACATTGAAACAATGTCTTCTTCGGTGAGTTCAACTGGGCTGTGACGAAGAGGGTTGTCCGGGCTTCCGTCATATTCATACATCAGTTGAGATCGACGACTTAATGGAATAACCCGCCATGAGATCCAGCAACGGGTCAGATCTACTCCGGTTAAACCATTACCCAACAAGCCGTTGATTCTTCTAATGGAGGGAAGAAGCTTCCTACATTCAGCGACAGTATGCTTATCCGGAAGGGTGAACTTGGAGTCAAGACGACTAGGGTGGTAACCCGGCAGAGGCTTCTCGTTTGCTGGAGAAGTATCCTGACAATAAAACCAAGTTTGGTTCCAGTCCTTTGGGTGGCTCAGTAAAACGATGAGAGGGAAAACAACACCCTGACGGCGCTGAATCGAGATGCCTCCAAGTTCTAAGCTAGAACCATTGGTGCATTCATTCTGACGATTCAGATAAAAGTACTCTCTAAACAGCTCTACGGTGGGCTCTTGCTGAAGATATGCTTCACAGAGCACTTGGAAGTTACAAATGTTGGAAATAGAATTGGTTCCAAGTTCTTGAGGATGGAGTTTGAAAAATGAAGGACCTCTATGAAGAATTTTGAACCGGGCGGTGAAAAGCCACGGTTCATGTGGTCAGTGAAGATAATCACTTCTCTGTCTTTTGGATTGGGACGTTCTTCCTCTGGGTCAGGAGCACGATAAGACATGACATTCTTTGAAGGCAGAAACCCAATGAGGAAGAACTCTTTCAGACGCTCCTCAGTAATGGTTGAGGGAACCCAATTGCAGATGGTGGGTGTCTTTGACGGCATAATGAACAACGGACTGGAAAAGGAAAAATAAAGTGCCGGGTCAATTAACAGTTAAAGGTTGAAATTGTAAAACAAGTAACGGCGGCTTAACTAAGGGCTAATGACATATAAGGAAAAGAAAGCCAGAATGGTAAGCCGCCATGACTACAGATTTCTCCTCTTGATCAGATTTAGCTAAGTGTTGGCATAAACAAGTTTCACCAAGCTATCATTATCATTCTGGATCAAAAGGCTGTTTCAAAAAGGAAAATATTCTAGACATAAAAACCTAGTACAGATGAGTTCATAGACTGTAAAGAAGCATCTATACAAACAAAAGGGATCTACTGATATCAAAAATGAATGCCAAACAACTACCGCACGAGTTATATCTCTTCTTTGGATCAAAAGAAGTTACGGAGAAGATCTACAAGATGATCCATGGCGAACAGGTGAAGAACACTAAAGAACTTGCAAACCTAGAACAGATCTAGGTGTGTGAGAGAAGAAAACTTACGAGATGCAGGCCTGCCGCGAAGAGTCACCGCGTTCTCTGGTCAGACTCAGGATAATGCAGTGGCCGAGCTTGACGACGACGATCAGAGTTGCGGCGGCGGCGGAGTTCGAGCAGCGACGGAGGTTGCGAGAGGAAGAAGATAAGGAAGAAAGGAGAATGGGAAGGACCAGCCGCGTGCCTATTTATAAGGGCAGATGCGAACAGGCGGGCACGAAAAGCAAGGAGACCCAATAATAATTATCCAACTGAACAGACGCCTCGATTCTCGGAAGGCATTAAAAAATGAAAGATCCGTTGTAAGATGACGTCATGAAGGTTTTTTGTGTTTTCAAAAGATGACATCATGGCGGGTTACAGAAGTTTTCAGACAAAGGATGGATTCTGACTAAATATTGAAGATTGACAAAGAATAAAGTTCAAACTCAACCTGGGGCCTAATGTTGGGGATATTACTATCAGTTGAGACCCGCCCAGGAGGGGCCGGGTCAGCTTCAATGGTGGGTTACGCAAGAAGCTCAGTAAACATCCAAGTTTGTAGTTTATTAAGTCTTATAGAAGGCCCAAAGGCCTGGGGCCGGCTTGAGGCCTGATACTGTAAGTAAACCGCCACATGTAAGGAAATACTTGTACAGAAAGACATGTAAAGAAAGTCACCGAGCCGGACAAGATTATGAGCCGGCCGGGACTCTATAGGCCACCTGGCGTCAACCCGTGTATATAAAGGGACGACCCGGTGGCGGTTTAGAAAAAGAAACAACCAAGTCGATAACCAAGCCGGCGAGTTGAGCCTCTTGGAAGTCGAAACCTCAGCAATACCAATCCCAACTAGACGTAGGCTTTTACCTTCATCGTAAGGGGCCGAACTAGTATAAAACTCTCTCGTGTCCTTTGTCCTGATTAACCCCTTCAAGCTTCCTAGTGTGATGGCCCTATGACTAAGTCCTTGCTCTAGGACATCTGCCGTGTCAATTCCATGACAGGTTACCTTCTCAATATTTTTCTACAAACTTTGTAGTTAAATAAAATATATTCCTTTGTTGTAGGGAAAAATTGGCTTTATGCAAAAATTAAACTTAGAGCCTCCACCAGCCAAATATGCATGTAGTGATAGCCATTATTCAGCATTGCTCTACAGTGTGAATTTGCCAGTACATTCAATGTACTCACCTACATGGCTACAACGTCTCATGTTGCAGGAACCTTACGACGAGTAAGTGATACGTTAGGGCCATGATTTCTAGACTCAACTTTGCCGTTGGTGTTGATGGGAATCCACAACCTTGTTGCTACTTCCGCTATTTGGATTGAGGTAGTAGTATTTATGTTACTTATTACATGTGACTTACCTGTATTATAAATCCTCGAGTATTGTGTGTGTTAGCATACCGATCCAGGGGTAACACTTAAGCACAGAGACTTGACCGTCTGTGGTCGGGTCGCTACCCCGAAGTGCTTCTCCGGCCCATTGGATGTCTTCTGGTCCATAAAAATTCCACAAAAAGTTTCGCTGTGTTTGGACTCTGTTCGGTATTGATTATCTGTGATGTAAAACACTACAAAAAATACACTTCCGTGATGATACGTATTTGTCATAGTAGGTCGCTTTGTTTGTCATGCATGTACATCCATGACAAATTTATGACATAATCAAGATAGTCCTACCTGTGTTGTCGTAGAAGTGTTCCATGACATTACCAAAATTATCATCACAGAAGTGTCCACTTCCATGACAATAAATCGCGCGTCACAGAAGTGCTTTCGTCAAGGGTGACCAACACGTGGCATCCACCGTAACGGAACACCGTTAAGCTATCGGGTCAGATTTTGGATCCGATAACCCGTTAACAGCCCCGACCAATGGGAAATTTCCACGTGTAAAATTCTTATTGGCCGTACGAAACACGTGTCAGCTCGTCAGTGGGTCAGTTAGGAGCCTATGATATGTCGACACATGGCATGACCCAACAGTGGCCCATTTAGCTTACAAAGCCGGCCCGTTTGACTTGGTCAAAAGTTAACGGGCTGGCCCATGAAAAGCCTGTTAACGGTCTCTTCGCAAATAGCCCATTTTACGACCCGTTAAATCACGGCCCGTTAGGCCCTAAAGGAAATTGGCCCAACAACGTCATGTGGGACGTCGAATATAATACCAGCCCATTTCACTTTCGGCCCATGTATGGCCCACGACTTCTTTCGGCCCATATGAGGCCTTCGTATCTTTCGGCCCATTACAGGCACATGGTGACTCTAGCCCATAATGAACAGTAATTTTCTTTATACCCGTTAACGGCCCGTGATTTACATGGGCCGTTTCTAGCCCGTGTTAGCTTCGGCCTATTGACGGCCCATACGTTCTTGGGCTCCTTTTCGGCCCTCGATTACTTCCGGCCCGTTACTGGCTTGTTCCCCTAATGGGCCAAATTCGGCCCATGGCAAGAGTCGGCCCGTTACTGGCCCGTTCCACTAATGGGCCAAATTCGGCCCATGGCAAGAGTCGTCCCGTTACTGGCTTGTTACCCTAATGGGCCAAATTCGGCCCATGGCAAGAGTCGGCCCGTTTCTGGCCCGTTAACCTGTTGCGCCGTTTCCAGCCCGTCCTATATTCTGGCCCATTAACGAGCTGTTATGCCTGTGACAGAATTAAGCCTTTGTTGTCCTACGGCCTGTTACCGTGCTGGGCCGATACCAATTACGCCTGATTATGGCCCATCTTGACCCATTTATCGGACGGCCCGAGGCCCACCGATTACAGGCCCATTTATCGACGCCCCGTAGGAGACCCATGGATCCTACGGCCCGTATATGGCCCATGGTAGTTGCGGCCACTAGCAAACCAGGGAAAAAGAAGACTAGGAAATAAATAGGGCCGAAACTAATGCTAGGCTATTAAGGCGATTGCACAGATTACATCCACTCGGCATCAAAGATCGCCACCAGTGCAAATATAGGGAACACCCTACACTATACAAAAATGGTTTGCTGTTTTCGTCAGGCGGTGGCTGCACATTAAGAATAAATTTTGTATCGCACCAAAACAAATTACAACTATATAACAAAAGGAAGGTTGGCATAAAACTTAACAGTCTAGCAGATAAATGCACCACCAGAAGTTCAGAAGCTCAGTTCATTTGACCTGACTGTTACGTTTTCATGTTGTATTGTCCGATGGAGCACCATAACCCTCGCCTTCATTTCCCCTAGGCTCCTGAACAACATAGCAAATGTCTGATAGTCTGGTTTCAAAACCATGCATATCTTGACGACATTGAGCAATGTTTCTCCTTGTTTCACAAAGGGTCTCTGTTAGGGAATGGACTTGTGTCTGGAGCGCAGATACAACATTGCTTTGAGCTTGCATATCTTGATCATGAGGCAGTTTGGACGATATTGCCTTAACAACCAACCCAGTATTACGCAGGAACGTGCTTTTGGCACTGTTAGTGGACAGGTACTGACCCACTGCAGCAAGAGCTGACATTGCGGTTATAGTTGCCTCGCCACCTTCAGAAGGTGGCGGTTCCACCATTTTTTCCATAGCTCGCTGAAAAGTTGAGGTTTTACATTAGTAGTACCAGAACAGAAGATATTAAGGAGGCAGCAAAACCAAACAAAATAGCTTTGGTCTATATACAGAACTTATTCTGGTGAACCCATGTAAAATATTAGTTGTATTTTATTGCAAAGTACATAATAAAACCAGGTTCCAAACATATGACCATGTACCATCGCTAATGTATTGTCTATTTCTTCACATTGTATTGAGGGCTAAGGATAAAGAGACGAAGTTTATAATACGGTAAGCATAGTATGACATCATTCATATCACAAAACAACTGAGAACAGACAAACAGGCAATTGTAACATTGTGTGGGCAAGTCCAGCACGGAACTAGATTACGGGTCAAGATCAAAGGAACATCACTCCTCTCTTTTAAACCTTGTAAGGTGCAATGATACGCTAAGACAATTGTGTATAAAATTGAAAAGAGTAATAGACATTGGCTGCAAACCATGCAGTTCAAGGCACAAGTCAGAGTAAGTAGTAGTTAAAAGGCATGAGGATTAAGGACTTACAACAGCGGCTTTGACTGGTGTAGTCATGCCCTTCTTCTTGCTGGTGTGACAGTCCTTGAAGATTTCCACAGCATTTGGTTCAGGTACTTTTTGGTCCTTGCGGGCTTTCCTCTGCATTTGGAACAAGTCAATATAGATCTGATAATATGGTACAGCGAAAAGAGTGAAACAGCAACTAATTACAAGAGCCTCGCAGTGTGCAATATAGCTACGAGATCCTGTCGTCTGTTGGAATTTCACTTTCGTACGGTTGGCCTTGTTCTTTGAACAGTTCACCTACAAGAAGATAGATTTGTGTGGCACATGCGTAAATAGGACTTCAACATGTGATCTGATGACATATATATAATGTACCTGATACTTCGGATCAGACCAGTGTTTAACGAGGCCTCTCCAGTCTTCATCAGATATATTTTCCACTGGAGATGTTTGGGCAAGTTCACTGTTAGCCTTGCCTTCAAAGTGAGTTTTCCTCAAGTTATACCGATACTGTCGTAGAGCAGACTTGAAAACATGGGTGCAAGCTTGTCTGGTTGCATCATCTTGGCTATCCAACTTGAACCTCATCTGTTGAAAATTATGGGAGTCTCATTATCAGCAACCTAGAAAGTATTGGACAGAGCAAGACGATATTACTAGTTTCCATACATAACCATACTTACAGATAAATGGTCGAGGAAGGTGTTGAACTGGGTTTCGTCTTTGTCATTCCTGTACTGAATCCATGTTGGGAGGATACGTACATGACACCTAACAGCAACCGCTGCCTCTGATACTAACTTGGCTGACTCTGTAGCATCACGTGGCCTTTTTAAACCTGCCTCAAAACGGATCTCCATTCTTCCTCCTCTAGATTTAGTTAACCTATCGAGCATTATCCCTGATGTTTGTTTCCTCTTGCGCCTAGGTGCTAGTCCAACAACAAACATAGGAAGTGTTAGTGTACATCAAACTATGAGACTACATATAAAGAAGCATGCAACTGTAACTTGACTCCAGCAACTACCTTCTTGCTGTTGAAGCTCACAAGGTTCATCTGATATTGCCAACTCGTCTTGTGTCAAGAGTGCTTGGGAAGTAGTGTCAGGTGGCAAGGGAGCTTGGGAACGTGCTGCTAGCTCAGTTGACGCACGAGTACGTCGTGCAGCTGGTAGTACTGTGGTAGGTGTTGCAAGAACTAGGGTTGTCTCTGCTTGTTTGGTGGCAGCTATTTGTTTCTGTTTGTCTTTTTTTGCAACTCGTGTAGCATGGGATGCCGTGTTTGTAGAATTTTCTGCTGGACTTTGACCTTCTATTGCACCATCAGTACCAGCAGAATCTGCAGGATTCATCCGCTTCTCATTCCCTGCCATTCTGTGTTTCTTCCTCTTTCTCTGTGCCATGTTAAGTCAAGCCGACAAGAAAAACGAATAACAATTTAGTTCTTCAGAACAAATTGATGCGTGATGCAGACGAACTGAACTTTGATGTTAGACAACCACATGATAGGAGGATGTAATATGTATGAAAAACAGGACGGAAGAGATAACCAGAACTATGATGTGTAAACTAAGAAGAAGACATTTCACCAAATTAGAAGCAATGCAATGGAAGGTAGACACCATATGAAAGATGCTACAAATATCGCTCTGCCAAGTTAACAGTGTCTCATCATAAATGGCGTTTAAACAAATGTGAAGCAGTACAAGAAATAAATCATATGCAAGATGCAAACAACATCACACTACCATGTTAGAGGTCTCTCGTCATTAGTGCCATTGCATATTCACAGCATTGCATATTCACAGCTTATGATGTGTAAACTAAGGAGAAGGCATTTCAACAAATTAGAAGCAATGAAAGCTAGACACCATATGAAAGATGCAACGAATATCACTCTACCAAGTTAAAACTGTCTCGTCATAAGTGCCATTTCAACAAATTAGTAATACAAGCTAGAAAAGAATGTGAGATGTAACCTATATCACACTCCAAAGTCAAACGTGTCTTATGATAAGTGATTGTTGCAGGTTACACAACAGTAGTAATTTGATGTAAGAACATGGTGTGATAGACAGATATTGTATGTTCTAGAAACAGGAACATGTGTCTTATTCAAGTATAATGTGTAAAGTAAGCAGATGGAATTCAACAAAATTAGAAGCAATACAAGCTAGACATCACACATAACATGCAACCACATATAACAGTGCCAAGTTAGAGGGAGCACCGGTGATGCTGCACTAGGGGAGACGTGCTCATCATAAACACAGCTTTGTTGAGTGTCTATGCATGTGTTGTCTTGGAAATCATCTTGGGGGTGTGGAGGAGTAGAAACTGTAGAGGCCCTCCGTTCGGAAGGAGCACCTTTATCCGCTGCCTTGCTAACTTCCTTCCGCTTTATTGATTTTGAATTGTCAAGTAAAACCGACAAGAAAAAGCAATAAAATTCTCTCTTCAGAACTCATTCATGCATGATACTGAGAATCACTACTTTGATGTAAGGCAAACACATGATACCAGGATGGAATATGTACGAAAAACAGGACGGCATGGCATGTTCACAACTGTTTGTGTAAACTAAGCAGAAACCATTCCAGCAAATAAGAAGCAATGCAAGCTAGACACCACATGAAAGATGCAACCAATATGACTCTGCCAAGTTAAAAGCGTCCCATCATAAATGGAATTTCAACAAATTAGAAGCAGCGCATGCTATAAATCATATGAAAGATGCAACTAATATCGCACTGCATATACTAATTAGGTGTCTCGTCATGTTGATTGATGCGGGATACAAAAAAACAATAGTTTTATGTAAGGACATGCTTAATAGACAGATGTACTATGTACTAAATACAGGAAGGCATGTCTCATTAACAGGTATAATGTATAAGCTAAGCAGACTAGCACATGCAGTTTAACCAGATTGGAAGAATTACAATCTAGACACCATATGCAACATGCAACCACATATCACGCTGCCAAGTTAGAGCAAGCACCTGTGATGCTAGTGTAGGGGAAATGCTGTAATCAACTACCGAGCTACGTTCACTATCTTCATCTAGCATTTCTGTTTCTTGAGAATCATGTCGGCAGGCTGACGCTGCATTCTTTAAATGAGGAGTAGTCCCCTTGCCTGCCTGCCTCGTCATAAGTGATTGATGAGGGATACACAAGAACATTAGTTTGATGTAAGAACATGGTTAATACACAGATGTACTAGTATGTACCAAAAACAGAAAGGCATGTCATATTCAAAGGTATAATGTGTAAGCTAAGCAGATGCAATTTAATCAAATTGGAAGCAATACAAGCTAGACATCCGACTGGAGTGGTGAGCATGATCATCTAGGACCTAAGAGCCTGGTGGGAGGCGGGCTACTTCTCCACCATCGTAGCTTTTTAGTTGGCTTCCAGGTGATGCCTATCTTTGCTGGGCTTGTCACTGGCTCGGCCAGTGCCCTGACTAGCTATTTATCTTCTGGTGCTCACGGGATGGTGGTTCATGTAAAAAAATATATTTCCTTATCTTACCGACTTCGGCCTTTCGAATACAAGCTAGACACCATATGGAATATGCAACCACATATGACACCGCGAAGTTAAAGCAAGCACCTGGGATGGTGGTTCATTGCGAGCGAGGTCATCAACTCCAGAGCTACGCTCCCCATCTCCATCTGCTGACACTACACCCTTTAAAGCATTGAAACGTGTCTTGCCTAGCCGCACACCAAACTGGAGCGACTTCTCTCTTTTCTTTTTGGCTTCTCTCATGGCAGCAGAGTCTGAAATACCCTTGCATAAAAACACAACAGTGAGAGTAAGGGTGAAGTGTGTGCAGAACTAGTGCACTGTAAAAGTAGCAGATAGCAGGTGGCTGAAAAATAAATGACAGGATACATATGATAGCTCTACAACATTGCATGGCAAACAAAATTAGATTCTACTCTGTATGATTTTGTAATATATGAGCATAGGAAATGCAGGTACTCCTCCAGCACACCACCACATCTGGTCATATCTAAGATAACAGTCACCTGGAAATAAATAGGTCAGTCAATTTTTTTAATGAACCGTCACATCTATAAGGAACGGGCAGATGGCCTTCGTCTACCTCCCGCCAGTCACTGTTGACGATCTTTCTCGAACCACCAGTGACCACCGGCCCAGACCCCTGCCTCCGCCGCCCCGCCCTCCCATCGACCTCACACCACCATCGTGCTTGGCAGTGCCCCCAGGCCATCCCTTTAATCCCAGCCGACCTCTAGATCGGGCGCCAGTAGCTCTAGGCTGCACACGCCCCTAAGATAAACATCAAGGCGCTGCTTCCCCGACGTAATAGGCGTACTAGCGCCTGTTACACCGGGGAATGCTTTCGTTAATTGGGAATCAAGTGGCCAGAAATTGAAATTCAGGGGGGCGACGGACCTCTAGCTAAGGTGAAATAGTATATGAGGAGAAACCTTGTGCATCGCGAGTTACTAGGAACATCTAGTATCAAGAAGAAGCGGTCAACTAGTGTCTTCTGTGGGATGAATACTGTGCAAGCAGAGATGTAAGATTTGCACGAATAAGGGAAGAGGAGTACCTTTTTCGGTTGCCGGTGTGGTCACCTCCACAAGTCGCGCCGATTTTCTTCTTTTTACCGGGGAAACCGATGTTCTGGAGGGTGCAGGCTTGGATGAACCCATGGCCAAATTGTTGACTGTGTTGTCGTGGCCGTATGTCGGCGGAGGGGAAGCAGATCCGAGGCGGCGAAGGACGGCGTAGCAAGAACAGCTCCGGTGCGGTGGAGGGTGGCGAAGTTGGAGCGGCAGCGGTGAGGCGCAGGACGGCGTGGTTGTCACACCCTCGATGCGACTATAGCTCCCACATGTCGAGGCACGACTTAGAGACATAATCGCATTGAAGGCATATGTCGCAAGTTAGGCAATCTTCACGACATCCCAAGTAATATGAACAACAAAGGGGAGATAACATAGTTGGCTTACACTCGCCACGTCAATCAAGTACATAAATAACATTACATCATCCAAACACTCATGGCCCGACTACGGCGCCAAAATAAAAGAGAACCCAACATGCGACACGGTCCCAATCACCCCCAACTGGGCACCACTACTGATCAACGGGAAAGGAAACATAGTAACGTTGAGAGTCTTCGTCGAACTCCCACTTGAGCTCATACGCGTCACCTGGAGCGGAATCATCGGGCCCTGCATCTGGTGTAATAGTAATCTGTGAGCCACAGGGACTCAGCAATCTCGCACCCTCGCGATCAAGACTATTTAAGCTTATAGGTATGGCAAGGTAAATATATGGAGCTGCAGCAAGCGACTAGCAAATATGGTGGCTAACTTATTCTCAAAAGAGAGCGAGAAGAGGAGGCAAAGCGCGAGTGAGAAACTAGAGAGCAACCTGCGCAAACATTACATCAACACCGTGTCCACTTCCCGGACTCCGCCGAGAAGAGGCCATCACGGTAACACACTCAGTTGATTCATTTTAATTAAGTTAAGGTTCAAGTTATCTACAACTGGACATTAACAAATTCCCATCTGCCCATAACCGCGGGCACGGCTTTCAAAAGTTCAATCCCTGCAAGGGAGTCCCAACTTAGCCCATGACAAGCTCTCACGGTCAACGAAGGAATAGACCTCCTCCCAAGACGTTCCGATCAGACTCGGTATCTCGGTAACTCAAGACACTTCGACAGGTTAAAACAAGACCAGCAACACCGCCCGAATGTGCCGACAAATCCCGATACGAGCTGCACATATCTCTTTCTCAGGGCACACTTAGATTGTCCTAGGTGTGGGTAGGCCAGCCCAGAGTTGCCCCTGGTGGCCACCGGTAGCTGACAGGTGGACCAACACTCAGAGGAGCACTGGCCCGGGGGGGTTAAAATAAAGATGACCCTTGAGTCTGCAGAACCCAAGGGAAAGAAAAGGCTAGGTGGCGAATGGTAAAACCAATGTTGGGCATTGCTGGAAAAGCTTTAATCAAGGCGAACTATCAAGGGGTTCCCATTATAACCCAACCGCGTATGGAACGCAAAATCCGGGAACATAACACCGATATGACGGAAACTAGGGCGGCAAGAGTGGAACAAAACACTAGGCGAGAGGCCGAGCCTTCCACCCTTTACCAAGTATATAGATGCATTAAGATAACTTGGCAATATAATGATATCCCAACAAGTAATTTAATGTTCCAACAAGGACTGGCCTCCAGTCTTCACCTGCAACTAGCAACGCTATAAGAGGGCTGAGCAAAGCGGTAACATAGCCAATCAACGGTTTGCTAGGACATGGTGGGTTAGAGGTTTGACATGGCAATTTGGGAGGCTTGCAAGCAAGTGGTAGGCATCATAGCATTGGCATAGCAAAAAAGCGAGCAAACTAGCATAGCAAAGATAGTAGTGATTTCGAGGGTATGATCATCTTGCTTGCACAGTTGTCAGAGTTGACTGGATCCTCGAAAGCAAACTCAATGGGCTCCTCGTTAGCAAACTCGTCTCCCGCCTCTACCCAAACAAGACAAACAAGCAACAAGGATACAATCAACCACGTGCAAACTCAAACAACACAATGCAAAGATGATATGCTATGCGGGATGCGATGCGGGATGCAAAATGCAAGATATGACAGGAAATGCATGAACCTGGCCTCAACTTGGAAAACCAAGTGTTCCACTGGAAATATGAGATGAAATCGCTTGAAAATGATATAAAGAACGCCGGAATCGGAGTTACGGTTTGGAAATGGCAAGCGATTCAAAAATGACACCGGTCTGCGATTTACAGCAAGTAGCCATCTAAATGCAATGAGATGAACATGCTACAGCACCTAAACATGACAACAAAATATATGGCAGGGATGCACACAAGATGCTTAACAAAAGTCTAGCACTGAGCTACGGCCAAATCATCCATTAACAGGTTCAAACAAGCATGGCAAAAATGCATATGGCAAACAGATCTCAGACTTAGTGAAATTAACGCTTGTTTGGAATTTCAGATCAGGTAGCCCTCTTCGGAGCAACAAAACTACATGCTACAGGATCTGAACATGGCAAAGTAAAGCATGTCATGGAGCTACTCAAAGAGCTTAACAAAAGTCCCTTAGTGACCTCGAGCCAAAAGGGATCAGAAAATACAATTGCAAGCATGTGAACATAGCAAAAACATAATCAGTTTTCATACTTAGTGAAAACTGGCACATGCTGAAATATAACTCAAGTAGGCATGTTTACGAGCTCGATGCACTCACTACGGTGCAAGTCATGGCAAGACAAGCATACACCCATAAAGAAGGCACAAAATACAAGCTAGACATGGCAATAATAATAGCATAGCATGCACGGGTCAAGTACAACATCACCGGCAAAATTGCAAACAAGTTGACAATCTGCCCAGATTCACAAAGTAGCAAAAGTAGAGCTCGATTGACTCAAGCTAGGGTGCTCTATAATTGCACACAAAGACATGGATGGATAGAGCACTACAATATTAACAAAACATCCTTACTGATCATCCTCAAAAGAGGTACGGATCACTAGGAAACAACATGAACATATGGCATCATGAGATAAACAGCTCCAGGACTTAGTGGAATCACTAAGTCCCTGAAAACAGAATTAGTAAGTGCACCACTTTGCAAGCTTGCACAAGTCACCACACACATCCTAAAAATACATGGGTTGCACCTCTGGAATGATGACAAAACCCTTAACAAAACACATGTAGAACTCACGGGCATATCATGCACACAATAATCATGGCAAAAATGACAAAAGTGCTAAACGGAGTAGCAGATCTGACAATTAACTCAAGTAGCCCTCTTCTAACAGCATTTCGGGCATCAAGATGAACTCTAATGAAAATGATGCAATGGAATGAAATGATGTATTCTCTGAGATGAACATTTTGATATGCTATATGCATGAATCGGAGCTACAGATGCAAAGTTATAGAGCTACGAACATGGGCATATGGATCTGCAATTCTGGGACTTAGAGAAAAATTCACCCCGAGATCTAGGATTTGAGATCACTGTAGCAACCGGGTCGGGTACTGTAGTCGGACGGATGTCGCCGGAGAAGAGCTCGTCGGCAGCGGGGGAAGACGGCCGGAGCTCCGGGCTAGGTCGTCGGGGACCTCGCCGGAGAAGCGTGGGGTGGCGCGGGCTCGGTGCAGGGCGGCTCCCGCGGCGCGGGCGCGCGATGGCGAGGCCTGCCAGCGTCGGAACGGTGCCGGACTGAGGAGGCAGTGGCCAGCGGTGGCGACCACGGCGGCACGGCGGCGCCAGACGGCGAGGCGAGTCGGCCGCGGGGAAGAGGAGGCGGGCGGCGGCGCGGTAGATCCGGGCCTCGGGGGCCGAGGACGGGCCCTCCGGGCCGCCGCGGCGCGCGGGTGGCGGTGGTGACGTGGCAGGTGGCGATTGGGCGAGGGGGCGGCGGCGGACGCGTCCAGCCGGGGCAGACGTGTCCGGCCGGCGCGGATATGAGAATTAGGGTTTCGGGGAGAGGGGATCCGGGATATTTCGAGGGGGGCCTATTTATAGGCATAGGAGGAGCTAGGAGAGTCCAAATGAGGTGCGGTTTTCGGCCACGTGATCGTGATCCAACGCTCTAGAACATGGAGCAGAGTTTGGTGGGTTTTGGTCCAAATTGGAGGGGTGTTGGGCTGCAACACACACGAGGCCTTTTCGGTCCCTCGGTTAACCGTTGGAGTATCAAACGAAGTCCAAATGGTACGAAACTTGACAGGCGGTCTACCGGTAGTAAACCAAGGCCGCTTGGCAAGTCTCGGTCCAATCCGGAAACGTTTAATCCCCACACACGAAAGAAAGCTAGAAATGACCACCGGAGGAGAATGAAGCGCCGGAATGCAAAACGGACAACGAGGAAAATGCTCGAATGCATGAGATAAACACGTATGCAAATGCAATGCACATGATGACATGATATGAGATGCATGACAACGACAACAACACACGGAGACAAAACCCGAACCCGAGGAAATAAATATAACTTAACGCCGGAAATGGCAAGAGTTGGAGTACAAATTGGGAAAGTTACATCCGGGGTGTTACAACACTCCACCACTACGAAAGGATCTCGTCCCGAGATCTAGGACTGAAAGAACGCCGGGTAGTCAGAACGGAGGTGATCCTCGCGTTCCCAGGTAGCTTCACGGTCGGAATGGTGTGACCACTTGACTTTGAGAAATTTGATTGACTTGTTGCGAGTCTTGCGTTCAGTCTCTTCAAGAATAGCAACTGGGTGCTCACGATAAGAGAGATCTTCTTGGAGCTCAATGTCCTCGAAGTTGACGGTACGGTCAGGAGTCTTGAAGCACTTTCAAAGCTGAGAGACATGGAACACGTCATGAACATTTGCAAAGTTTGAAGGAAGCTCGAGTTGATAGGCGAGGTCGCCTCTCTTGCTGACAATCTTGAAAGGTCCCACATATCTGGGGGCATGCTTCCCTTTGATACCGAAACGACGAGTACCTTTCATAGGAGAGACACGGAGGTAAACAAGATCTCCGATCTCGAAAACCAAAACACGGTGCTTACTATCATAGTAGCTCTTCTGACGGGATTGGGCTGCTTTGAGGTTATCACGAATGACTTTGCACATTTCCTGTGCCTCTGAGATTAAGTCATTACCCAAAAGCTGACGTTCACCGGTTTCAGACCAGTTGAGAGGGGTACGGCACTTCCTGCCATACAGAATTTCAAATGGGGCCTTGCCCGAACTTGCTTGAAAACTGTTGTTGTAGGAGAATTCAGCATAAGGAAGACAATCTTCCCACTTCATGCCGAAGGAGATCACACAAGCCCTAAGCATATCTTCAAGAATCTGGTTGACACGCTCGACTTGACCGCTGGTTTGAGGATGGAAAGCTGTGCTGAAGCGGATGTTGGTGCCCATGGCCTTCTGAAAAGAACCCCAAAACTTCAAGGTAAAGATACTGCCACGGTCTGAAGAGATCACTTGAGGAATTCCGTGCAGAGAGACAATACGAGAGGTATAGAGTTCCGCCAATTGAGCTGCAGTGATCGACTCTTTGATAGGTAGAAAATGAGCCACTTTGGTGAGTTTATCGATGACAACGAATATAGCATCATTGCCATGCTTGGACTTTGGAAACCCAGTCACGAAGTCCATTTCAATGTGGTCGAACTTCCATTCTGGAATGGCAAGAGGTTGGAGGAGACCAGCTGGCCTTTGGTGTTCTGCCTTCACTCTTCTGCAGACATCACATTCATTCACGAATTGAGCGATCTCGCGCTTCATTCGAGTCCACCAATAAGCCTGCTTAAGGTCCTGATACATCTTCGTGCTCCCAGGGTGGATGGAGAGGAGAGAATTATGAGCCTCGTTCATGATCACTTTACGAAGGTCACCTTTGGGTACAACAATACGATCCTCGAAGAAGAGAGTGTCCTTGTCATCAAGGCGGTAGCACTTGTACTTGGACTAACTCTTGGCAATCCCAATCTTCACCTTTTTCACCATAGCATCAAGTAGTTGGGCGGTCTTCTAAGGTAGGAGAGACTAGAAGGTTGGCGAGGAAACCTTGAGGAACAACTTGCAGATTAAGTTTGCGGAAAGCTTCACAAAGCTCGGGTTGATAAGGCTTGAGAATAAGACTGTTGCAGTAAGCCTTCCTGCTCAAAGCGTCAGCAATCACATTAGCCTTGCCTGGAGTATACTCAATACTCGGATTATACTCTTGAATCATTTCGACCCATCGAGTTTGCCTGAGGTTGATATTAGGCTGAGTGAAGATGTACTTGAGACTCTTGTGATCAGTGAAAATGTCCACTTTTCTTCCTAATAGAAGATGTCTCCAAGTTAAAAGAGCATGCACAACTGCCGCCAACTCGAGATCATGAGTGGGTTAGTTGTTCTCATTAGGCTTCAACTGGCGAGAAGTATAAGCAACAACTTTCTTCTCTTGCATCAATACTGCGCCAAGACCTTGGAGAGAGGCATCACAAAAGACCTCGTACGGCTTGGATTCATCAGGTGGAGTCAGAACTGGAGCAGTGATCAATTTCTCTTTCAAAGTGTTGAAAGCAATATCACACTCCGGAGACCAAACGTACTTGACGTGCTTCTGAAGAAGATTTGAGAGAGGCTTCGCGATCTTAGAAAAGTTTTCAACGAATCTTCGGCAATAGCTTGCGAGACCGAGGAAGCTACGGAGTTGCTTCACGTTCTGAGGAGGTTCCCAATTCACAATTGCAGACACCTTCTCAGGATTTACGGCAATGCCCTTGGAAGAGATGATATGACCAAGATAAAGAACCTCATCAAGCCAAAATTCACACTTGGAGAACTTGGCGTAGAACTGATGTTCCCTGAGCTTATCGAGAACCAAACGCAAGTGCTTGGCATGATCTTCCTTGTTCTTGGAGAAAACTAGAATGTCGTCGAGATAGACCAAAACGAAGTCATTGGTGTAGGCGTTGAAGATGAAGTTCATCATTCGAGAGAACGTCGGAGGAGCGTTGACGAGGCCAAAAGACATGACAGTGTATTCATATGAACCAAAGCTTGTTCTGAATGCTGTCATGGGAATATCTTCTTCACGAATGCGAATCTGGTGATAACCCATATGGAGATCAAGCTTGGAGAATACTTGGGCACCTTTGAGTTGTTCGAACAGCTCATTGATGTTGGGAAGTGGGTATTTGTTCTTGATGGTCTTCTTGTTCACTGGACGGTAATCAACACAAAGTCAGTCCGTTCCATCCTTCTTCTTCACAAAAAGAACACCACAACCCCACGGAGAAGAACTAGGCCGGATGAGACCCATTTTCTCTTGAATATCGAGTTGCTTCTTCAGCTCCTTCAACTCTTCAGGTCCGAGCTTGTAAGGACGTTTGCACACAGGTTCCGTGCCAGGCTCAAGATCAATAACGAATTCAACTGGCCGGTGCGGAGGCATTCCTGGAAGCTCTTCTGGAAAGACGTCTTGATATTCGCAAACGACTGGAATTTGAGAGATGGCATCCAATTCACCCTTCTCATTGAGAGAAAACAGACGGATAGTATCATCACGAGCGGCAAAGACAATTACATCCTCAGACGAATGAGTCAATTGAATCTGCCTGGCTGCACAATCAAGCTGAGCCTTGTGCTTAGAAAGCCAATCCATCCCGAGAATAAGATCAATATCCGAGTCACCGAGAACCGTAGGAGAAGCCAAGAACTTGTAGTCACCCAAAGTGATAGAAACATCCGGAACGATGGAGTTAGCCTGCATGCGCTTACCGGGAGAGACAACTGCTACAGGACTAGGCAAAACTTGCGAAACCAATTCATGCCTATTTGTAAACAGTCTCGAGATGAAGCAATGCGATGCACCAGTGTCAAAAAGAACTTTAGCTGGAATATCATTAACAGGAAGGTTACCCATGATCACATCTGATGAGTCCTCTGCCTGAGCTGCATTCATCAAATTGACCTTGGCATGCTTGGGGTTATGCTTGACCACAGCTGTACTTGCCGATCTGACAGGAGGAGGAGGAGGAAGACGCCTCTGGTTGAAACACTTGTTGGCATAGTGACCCTTCTGTTGGCACTTGTTGCACGTGACCTCAGAAAGCGGACGGTGATAAGGAGCACTCGATCTTGGAGCTTGAGACGAAGTCTTGTTCTGAAAGCCAGGGTTGGGTGGGTGGGAAGAACGACTGCCACCTTTGCTCTTCTGCTGATACGGCTGACGGAACGGAGGAGGAGGAAGCCAATACTTCTGCTGCTTGGCCACTTGAGTAGAGGAAGAAGGAGTAGCATCTCTGACTCGCTTCTTGGAAGCATCACACCTCAACTGAGCAGCCTATTGCTTCAGTGCCATGTTGTAGAACTCATCGTATCTCAAGGGCTCAAAGAGAACAAGAGCGAGCTGAATTTCTTCTCTGAGACCACCCCTGAACTGGTATATCATGCTCTTCTCATCAGGCACGTCCTGCTTGGCAAAGCGGGCGAGCTTCTGGAACAACTTGTTGTAGTCATAGATAGACAAAGAGCCTTTCTTCAGATTGCGGAATTCCTCACGCTTGCTTTCAACCACGCTCTGGGGAATATGATGAGCTCGGAAATCTCGATGGAAATCATCCCAAGTGATAACACGTCCACCTCTGGAATCCTTGTACTGCTGGAACCATTCTGCAGCTTGATCTTTGAGTTGGAAGGAAGCGACCTTGACAAAGTCCTCAGGCCTGACGTTACTGCACTCGAAATGCTTGCACAGATCCACAAGCCAATCTTCAGCATCGGTTGCCTCAACACAATTGCTGAAAGTCTTTGGCCCGTTAGCAAGGAACTGGTTGAGTGTAGCAAAGTGACTCTGATTGCTGCCTTGATTCCCTTGGTTGCCTTGATTGCGCTCTTGAAGAATTTGCATGATCAGCTGTGTGTTTGCATTGGTTGCGGCCATCACAGCTTGCCATGCCTCTGGAGGAGGTGGAGGTGGTGGCGGATCAGGATTCGGAGTTGTGCGCATTGGAGGAGCCATCCTGAAGAGGTTGACCACCATTAGCACATTGACAGACAAATATTGAAGCTGAAGCCAACGGAATGAAAATTGCAACATATAGTCTTCACATCTGAACAAAATGAACGAATGCATTCCTCTTGAAATGGTCACATATCCATAAATTGAGAAGCCACGTAGAATTAAGGTAGAGAAATAAATCAACAAGGTACGGATCAAGAACGAATAATCGGTAAGAAATCCCAATCTCAAACCAATATCCGTGGAAGAAGAACTAGAGCTACTAGAATTTCCACCTATGAAACTCCCGAACCTTTCTGGTTATGCAATCAGGTGTTGGGGATACAGGGGAAGCATAATATCTCACCCAAACTAGCAATTCCTACATCCAGCTGTATCCATCCTTCAACACATAACCAAGAAACCTTCGGAAACCATCTACCTCAACCTTCGAAAAGCATCCGTTATACAAGTTATGGCGATACTCCCGAACTCCCGCCCTAGTACTGGGTGGCGTCGAGGTTATCTCACCAATGAACTGCATAAAAGAGATTTTCGATGTCGGCGTACTAAACTCAGGTATTCCAGAACTACAACGATAAAATTATGATGACAACACCTCAGAGCTCAACTCCCCGGGACACTTCCACTAAACCCCTGACAGGAGGCACCAAGACAATGTTCTCATCATAAAACCATCGGAACGATTCTAAGATACCCGCGTGATCCTAAAAAAATTAGTGAAATTTGAGAAGAGAAGAGTCACAACTCTATGTCAGGATGCCTTACCAGAGCGATGAGGAGACTGGGAAGTAAAAAGAATTCCTAATCTCTCTGATATATACTTCCTAAAAGACTCAAAACATTTTTCTAGACACAACTCGGTCGCTAAAAACGATCAAGCAATGGGTCTCCTAAGGTCGGGGAAGGCTCTGATACCAACTTGTCACACCCTCGATGCGACTATAGCTCCCACGTGTCGAGGCACGACTTAGAGACATAATCGCATTGAAGGCATATGTCGCAAGTTAGGCAATCTTCACGACATCCCAAGTAATATGAACAACAAAGGGGAGATAACATAGTTGGCTTACACTCGCCACATCAATCAAGTACATAAATAACATTACATCATCCAAACACTCATGGCCTGACTACGGCGCCAAAATTAAAGAGAACCCAACATGCGACATGGTCCCAATCACCCCCAACTGGGCACCACTACTGATCAACGGGAAAGGAAACATAGTAACGTTGAGAGTCTTCGTCGAACTCCCACTTGAGCTCATACGCGTCACCTGGAGCGGAATCATCGGGCCCTGCATCTGGTGTAATAGTAATCTGTGAGACACAGGGACTCAGCAATCTCGCACCCTCGCGATCAAGACTATTTAAGCTTATAGGTATGGCAAGGTAAATATATGGAGCTGCAGCAAGCGACTAGCAAATATGGTGGCTAACTTATTCGCAAAAGAGAGCGAGAAGAGGAGGCAAAGAGCGAGCGAGAAACTAGAGAGCAACCTACGCAAACATTACTCCAACATCGTGTCCACTTCCCGGACTCCGCCGGGAAGAGGCCATCACGGTAACACACTCAGTTGATTCATTTTAATTAAGTTAAGGTTCAAGTTATCTACAACCGGACATTAACAAATTCCCATCTGCCCATAACCGCGGCACGGCTTTCGAAAGTTCAATCCCTGCAGGGGAGTCCCAACTTAGCCCATGACAAGCTCTCACGGTCAACGAAGGAATAGACCTCCTCCCAAGACGTTCCGATCAGACTCGGTATCTCGGTAACTCAAGACACTTCGACAGGTTAAAACAAGACCAGCAACACCGCCCGAATGTGCCGACAAATCCCGATAGGAGCTGCACATATCTCTTTCTCAGGGCATAGTCAGATTGTCCTAGGTACGGGTAGGCCAGCCTAGAGTTGCCCCTGGTGGCCACCGGTAGCTGACAGGTGGACCAACACTCAGAGGAGCACTGGCCCGGGGGGGTTAGGTTAAAATAAAGATGACCCTTGAGTCTGCAGAACCCAAGGGAAAGAAAAGGCTAGGTGGCGAATGGTAAAACCAATGTTGGGCATTGCTGGAAAAGCTTTAATCAAGACGAACTATCAAGGGGTTCCCATTATAACCCAACCGCGTAAGGAACGCAAAATCCGGGAATGTAACACTGATATGACGGAAACTAGGGCGGCAAGAGTGGAACAAAACACTAGGCGAGAGGTCGAGCCTTCCACCCTTTACCAAGTATATAGATGCATTAAGATAACTTGGCAATACAATGATATCTCAATAAGTAATTTAATGTTCCAACAAGGAACGGCCTCCAGTCTTCACCTGCAATGAGCAACGCTATAAGAGGGGCTGAGCAAAGCGGTAACATAGCCAATGAACGGTTTGCTAGGACATGGTGGGTTAGAGGTTTGACATGGCAATTTGGGAGGCTTGCAAGCAAGTGGTAGGCATTGTAGCATTGGCATAGCAAAAGAGCGAGCAAACTAGCATAGCAAAGATAGTAGTGATTTCGAGGGTATGATCATCTTGCCTGCACAGTTGTCAGAGTTGACTGGATCCTCGAAAGCAAACTCAACGGGCTCCTCATTAGCGAACTTGTCTCCCGCCTCTACCCAAACAAGACAAACAAGCAACGAGGATACAATCAACCACGTGCAAACTCAAACAACACAATGCAAAGATGATATGCTATGCGGGATGCGATGCGGGATGCAAAATGCAAGATATGACAGGAAATGCATGAACCTGGCCTCAACTTGGAAAACCAAGTGTGCCACTGGAAAGATGAGATGAAATCGCTTGAAAACGATATAAAGAACGCCGGAATCGGAGTTACGGTTTGGAAATGGCAAGCGATTCAAAAATGACACCGGTCTGTGATTTACAGCAAGTAGCCATCTAAATGCAATGAGATGAACATGCTACAGCAGCTAAACATGACAACAAAATATATGGCAGGGATGCACACAAGATGCTTAACAAAAGTCTAGCACTGAGCTACGGCCAAATCATCCATTAACAGGTTCAAACAAGCATGGCAAAAATGCATATGGCAAACAGATCTCAGACTTAGTGAAATTAACGCTTGTCTGGAATTTCAGATCAGGTAGCCCTCTTCGGAGCAACAAAACTACATGCTACAGGATTTGAACATGGCAAAGTAAAGCATGGCATGGAGCTACTCAAAGAGCTTAACAAAAGTCCCTTAGTGACCTTGAGCCAAAAGGGATCAGAAAATAAAATTGCAAGCATGTGAACATAGCAAAAACATAATCAGTTTTCATACTTAGTGAAAACTGGCACATGCTGAAATAGAACTCAAGTAGGCATGTTTACGAGCTCGATGCACTCACTACGGTTCAAGTCATGGCAAGACAAGCATACACCCATAAAGAAGGCACAAAATACAAGCTAGACATGGCAAGAATAATAGCATAGCATGCACGGGTCAACTACAACATCACCGGCAAAATTGCAAACAAGTTGACAATCTGCCCAGATTCACAAAGTAGCAAAAGTAGAGCTCGATTGACTCAAGCTAGGATGCTCTATAATTGCAAACAAAGACATGGATGGATAGAGCACTACAATATTAACAAAACATTCTTACCGATCATCCTCAAAAGTGGTACGGATCACTAGGAAACAACATGAACATATGGCATCATGAGATAAACAGCTCCAGGACTTGGTGGAATCACCAAGTCCCTGAAAACAGAATTAGTAAGTGCACCACTTTGCAAGCTTGCACAAGTCACCACACACATCCTAAAAATACATGGGTTGCACCTCTGGAACGATGACAAAACCCTTAACAAAACACATGTAGAACTCACGGGCATATCATGCACACAATAATCATGGCAAAAATGACAAAAGTGCTAAACGGAGTAGTAGATCTAACAATTAACTCAAGTAGCCCTCTTCTAACAACATTTTGGGCATCAAGATGAACTCTAA
The DNA here is from genome assembly GCF_018294505.1 of Triticum aestivum. Taxonomy (NCBI): domain Eukaryota; kingdom Viridiplantae; phylum Streptophyta; class Magnoliopsida; order Poales; family Poaceae; genus Triticum; species Triticum aestivum. Next base: position 522,494,621 of record NC_057812.1, read on the forward strand.
TGAAAATGATGCAATGGAATGAAATGATGTATTCTCCGAGATGAACATTTTGATATGCTATATGCATGAATCGAAGCTACGGACGCAAAGTTACGGAGCTACGAACATGGGCATATGGATCTGCAATTCTGGGACTTGGAGAAAAATTCACCCCGAGATCTAGGGTTTGAGATCACTGTAGCAACCGGGTCGGGTACTGTAGCCGGACGGATGTCGCCGGAGAAGAGCTCGTCGGCGGCGGGGCAAGATGGCCGGAGCTCCGGGCTAGGTCGTCGGGGACCTCGCCGGAGAAGCGCGGGGCGGGGCGGGCTCGGTGCAGGGCGGCTCCCGCGGCGCGGGCGCGCGATGGCGAGGCCTGCCGGCGTCGGGAC